>NW_027202508.1:0-216836 GCF_024711535.1 Dipodomys merriami | reverse complement strand
AACACTTTCAGTATTTTTTCTATTGGTTTATTGGAGATAAGTGTTTCATGACTTTTTCTGCCTGGGCTTCGAAGTCATGCTTAAGCACTGATAATTTTCATTTATCTTTTGGCCTATATTAATTTTGGAAATTCAAATTCTATCTATTTTCCTATAATATCTACCCTTTAGTGTTACGGTTATTAAAAAAATTAGTTCTGGCTCTAATCCTAGCTCAGGAGGCTGAGATATGAGGTTAATTGAAAGCCAGACCAGACAGGTTATTTTTGATAAATAACTCAGAAAGCTGGACGTAGTCCTGTAGCTCCAAGTGTATATCGCTATCCTTGAGAACAAAGAGCTTCAGGGATAGCTCCCAGCTCAAGCTCCAGGATCTGCAAAAAAAAAAAAAAAAAAAAAAAAAAAATTAGAAATGGGTACTGCAATCCTAGCTATTTAGGAGAATGAAATCTGATGATTATGGTGGGAAGCCAGCTCAGATAAGAGTGTCTGTGAGACTTTTATCTCCAATTAACCACCAAAAAGCTGGAAGTTGTGCTGTGGTTCAAATAATGGAGTGCTAGACTTGAGCACAAAAGCTAAGCCCCCAGGCCTTGAGTTCAAGCCCTAGGACCAACACAAACACACACACACACACACACACACACACACACACACACACACACACACACACACACAGAGCTGTGCTGGCATGAGCTCTTCAGTCTTTTCTCCTTATGAGATTTTTTTCATTAATATTTACACAATATTTTATTATTTTCATTCAGGTGAAATCTTTACTTAATTCTCTGAGTGGAGAAGAATTAGAGGCTCTAATATTTGAATTAGAACAACTCAGAAGCATTTTCCCTAGCAGAATTTTATGAGGAAGAAGAAGAAGAGAAAAAAGGTAATATGAAAATTCAGAATCGGAGTGGGAAGATGCAATGTATTTATTATTACTAGAGTATTTATTATTACTAGGGTATTCATTATTATTAATATTAATATTATTACTAGATTATTTATTATTACTAGAGCAATTTGTGTGTTTGTGTGTGTGCACGCACAACGCCTGTGCTAGTCCTGGGGCTTGAACTCAAAGTCTGTTTGCTGTCCCTGACCTTCTTTGCTTAAAGTTAGACCTTTAAGGACTTGAGCCACACCTCTACTTCCAGCTTATTTTTTGTGATTAGAGATAGGAGTCTCATGGAGTTTTCTTCCTAGGCTGGCTTCCAACTGTGATCCCGAGATCTCAGCTGCCTGAGTAGCAGTCTGACAAGGATAGCCACTGGTACCCTGCATCTCTCTCTTTTTTGCAGTGAGAATTTTCATGTAGAATTCTTTTTGCAACTTTCCCCCATCTAGGTGTTCAGACACGTCAGCCTCTTGCTTATGTCTTCTTCTTTTTTTCCCTGTCAGACTCCTCTTAGCATCCCTCATACTGATATTGTTCGTACACCCCTGCCAGTGATTACAGTTAGAGATTGCTCTTTTCAGAGTTTGTCCTCAGTTTGGCTAATGTTTCTTTATATCTCTGGATACTTCATCTGTGCCTCGTGACTTGTGGGATCCTTAATCCCATCTTGAATTGAGGCAGAAAAGGTGGTAGTACCTAAAACATGAGTGACACTCTTCCCCCTCCCTGCCTCCACAATTTAAAGCCTGTATCTCTTAGAAAATATGAATGTTGAAGCTGCTCATTTTTTATAGTAATAGGTAATGTGGCAGTTAGTATAAAATGTAATTTCTGGACAAATGAATCTTAAGGTTGTTTTATTTTAACATTTAATTAGATATATTTCTAAGACATATTCTCTGCTAATTGGCTATTTTAAGAAAGTGGAATCCAATGAATTCAGTTTTGTCTTTTTTTTTTAAGCTGGTCCTAGGATTTGAACTCAGGGCTTGGATGTTGCCCTAAGCTTTTTTGCTCATGGGTAGTGCTCTACCACTTGAACCACTGCACCACTTCTGGCTTCTTCTGAGTAGTTCATTGGAGATAAGAGTTTCACAGACTTTTCTGCCTGGGCTGGCTTTGAACCATGATCCTTAGATATTAATTTCCTGAGTAGCTAGGATTACAAGCATGAGCCACCAGTGCCTAGCCCATTTGTAGTGTTTAAATGAACTATTTACTTTGCCATGGAATGACATTTTCACTCTGAAGTATACAAGTGGTCATAGAGACTAGAATTTTATTTGGTGAACATTTCTTAAAAGTGAATGAAATGAGCCTTTACGACGAGAAAAGCAACGATGTATGAGTCATGATACACATTCAAACTAAGTTTCAATTTTATAGAATGTATTTATTGCTCTGTTGAGCTTTGTAGCTTCCCAGTGCTGTTTACAGACTATGCTGATGAAATCTGTGTTGATAATAACAGCTATATTCATTGATTTCAGGACAGTTGGTCAGCATTTGGAAGATTTGTGTGACTCAGTGTGAGTATTTTCCCATTATTTAATGTGTGATGTTAGCAAATCATGTACAGGCAAAAGAAAAGAAAAGACTAACTGATTTTAATTTAATACATCCAAGCAGAAAATCTTATGGTATAGCTTCAGGCTCATTGCTATATATCTCATTACAACTAAATTTTAAGAGATGACCACTAGTTGAGTTTTAGTGTAATATTAAGGAGTATGCCAGCATTAGCTTTATTGATAATCTGAGAAGGCAACTAAAATATTTCTTCCTTTTCTAACTAAGTGACTTTGTAAGGTAGATTTTCTGCATATACTTGAAACATCATAACCCAACAGACAGTATAAAAGCAGATGAGAGAATACAGGTGTCTTTCATTAGGCTAAAGGATGAAGAGATTTATTAAAGATGTAAAACAATGGGACTATTCTGCTGAAATTTTACCTTTTTTGGAAAATACAGTTTTTTTCAATAAGCGTATATTAATAAGTAGTGTTTCTTTTCTTTCTTTTTTTTTTTCTTTTTGGTGAGTTGTGTGGAGTAAACTCTGGGCTTGGGTGCTGACCCTCAGCTCTTTAGCTCAGTGCTAGTATCCTACCACTTGAGCCACAGCGCCACTTACAACTTTTTCTGCTTATGTGGTGCTCAGTAATTGAACTCAAGGCCTCATGCATACAAGACAAACACTCTACCACTGAGCCACCTTCCCATCCCCAGTGTTTTTGTTCTTAAGTTTACAAAACTACCATAAGCACTTGAGTTCTAAATTTTCTTTTGTTTGGGTTGTGAAACTAGGACTCAATACCTGATGCTTTGCTCATTAGCTGAGTTCTACTTTTTAACATATCTGTCTGTTTCTCTCGTGTGTGTGTGCATGCACATGCGAATGCATGTGTATCCCCTATTTTTTATTTAATTTATTTATTTTTGTGCCAGTCCTGGGGCTTGAATTCAGCACTTAGGCATTGATCCTGAGCTGTAGTCTACCACTTGAGTTATAGTTGTACTTCTGGGTTTTTTTTGTTTTGTTTTGTTTTGTTTTCTGAGTAGTTTATTGGAGATAAGAATCTCATTGACTTTCCTGCTCCAGCTAGCTTTTAATAGCAATCTATAGATCTCAGTCTCCTGAGTGTGTAGCTAGGATTACTGGTGAGAGTCAACAGTTCCTGGCTCTACTAACATTTTTTTTTGCCGGTTGTGGGGCCTAAACTCTGGGTCTGGGCACTGTCCCTCAGCTCTTCAGCTCAAGGCTAGCGCTCTATCACTTGAGCCACAGTGCCACCTCTGGCTTTTTCTACTTATGTGGTGCCGAGGAATCGAACCCAGGACCTCATGCATGCAAGGCAAGCACTCTACCACTGAGCCACCTTACCTGTTTAATTAGCTCTTTGGGAGCTCTCAAAATTTAAGAGTATTAAGAGGTCCTGAGACTAGCATGTTTGAGAGCTGCCAGATGAAAAATTTCCAAATATTAGTGCTTTTAAAGATGGCTCTCTGTTTACTTCTTTGAACTGTCAGTGTGCTTGCCACTGATATTTCTAAACCTCATTTGATTTTTTTCATTTTTTTTTTTTTTTTTTTTGTGTCGGTCGTGGGGCTTGAACTCTGGGCCTGGGCGCTGTCCCTCAGCTCTTCAGCTCAAGGCGAGCGCTCTACCACTTGAGCTACAGTGCCACTTCCGGTTTTCTGGTGGTTTATTGGAGTTAGGAATCTCATGGTCTCTCCTGCCCGGGCTGGCTTTGAACCGCGATCCTCAGATCTCAGCCTCCTGAGTAGCTAGGATTACAGGCATGAGCCACCAGCGCCCGGCTTTGATTTTTTTCTATTTCTCATCAACTGTAAAATAACTAGTCTTCAAGTTTTCTGCAAAGCGAATATTTCTCAGTGAGAAACTTTTGTTACTCCTTTAGTATGGATTTTATGCAGACTGGGACATTTTCTTTTTTGTTTGTTGTCTTCAGCATCGTGTTTAAGAAGTCAGACTAGACAATTGTATAACATCTTACTAATAAATGATTCCTTAGTCTATGTAAAAGCTTGATTCCTGATTAGAAATTTTTTTCTGACCAGGTACTGGTGGCTCACACCTGTAAACCTAGATACTCAGGAAACTGAGACCCCGGATCTGGGTTTAAAGCCAGCTCACCAGCAAAGTGTGAGACTCTGATCCCCAGGTAACTACCAAAAGCCCAAAGTGGAGCTGTAGCTCAAGTGATAGATTGTTAGATTTGAGCTGAAGAAGCTCAGGGACAGCACCCACGCCCTGAGTTCATGCCCTAGGACTTGCACAAAAAAAGAAAAAAAAGATTTTTTGAACATAAGTTCTTAATGTTTTTCTGAAGTATTGAGATGGCAGTTAACTATGATGGGCTTTGTAGTTATCCACTGAGTCAAAATGAAGATCTGTCTTTTACTAAAGCCATGTGACCTGCAATCCTGAGCTCTTTTCTCATCTGTAAGGTAACCCAATCTAATTCCTTACAGGTTGTTAAAATAAGTACTAAATTAAATACTTTATTCAGAGGCTGGGAAGGTGTCTCAGTGGTAGAGTGCTTGCCTTGCATGCATGAGGCCTTGGGTTCGATTCCTCAGTACCACATAAGCAGAAAAAGCCAGAAGTGGTGCTGTGGCTCAAGTGGTAGAGCACTAGCCTTGAGCTGAAGAGCTGAAGAGCTGAGAGACAGTGCCCAAGCCCAGAGTTCAGACCCCAAGACTGGCAAAAACAAAACAAAACAAAAATGAAATAATGTATTCAATAAGTGGCATAATAGTCATAAGCAAGAGATGGTAATTATTTTAATGATTCCAAAGATATAATAGATTAAAAAATCTGCTTTTTAGAAGTCTTAACTTAGGAAACACATAAAGCCATTGTGATGTGTTTAGATGGTTGCATTCTTTCTAATTACTCCTCAATATGACAGTTGTGTTATTTATAAACTTTTTTCTGCAATTAACTGCATTTGTTCATGTAATCAGCATCTGTTTGGTGTAGGAATGGGAATCTTGAACTTTAAATACCATTCAGAGGACTCTGAGGGATTTTCTAAACAGTTGGATTTTTGTCTAATATGTTCACCAGAAATGACTCTGAAAAGAGACTCCTGCCCAACTCCTATCACTCTTTGCCAGCCCTCCTCAGTGATATTTGTTGAGAATTCAGCAGTGATGTTGGCATTTAATGATATCTCAATGAAGTACTGAAAAAATGGAAGTAGCTGACGGGGATAAAGGTAGGAACCTGCTGTTGTGGTAGTGTTGGTCATCTTTTTCTATCAGCATTCTTGGTCCTTGCCATCCCTTTGCCTAAGAATATGTCTTCCGATTTTGGGAGAGTCCTGCCTTTCTCCAAAGTCCCTCCAATGCCCACACTTTATTCCTTTATTTATTTATTTTGTTATTGTTGTTTTTGGTGCCAGGACCACAGCTTGAACTCAGCTGATGTCTTACTAATCTGAACCACGACACCAGTCTGTCTTTTTCTTGCTAAGTGGAGATAGATCTAAACAGAATTTTCTGCCTGGCTGGCTTTAAACGTCCATTCTCCAGGTCTCAGCCTCCTGAGTAGCTGATTATTGTCGTGAGCCACCAGCACCATCCTACATACTTTCGATGCAACTTCTCCTCATCTCAATGCCAGTCACCAAATGCAAAGCCTCAGGCAAGTACTCTACCATGGAGTTACATCCCTAGCCTAATACTGGGCCACACTCCTGCCCAATATATACTTAATTCTGTGGAAAGTATTTGGTAGTGATCTTCCACCATTGTTTTCCTTTGTTATGATGGTACTGGGGTTTGAGCTCAGCTCACTCAAACTTAGTAAGCAGACACTCTACCACTGAGCCATGCCTTGGGCCCTGCTTTCCCTTGACTGTTTTCAGGGAGAGTATGGTTTCCTGCCTGGATGCATGCCTGAACTACAATTACCGATTTCAGTCTTCCTGTCATTGTTAGGATCACAGACACTTGCCACTGTGTCCAGCCTCTCTGTTGAGATGGAATCTCCTAAAATTTTCTGCCCAGGCTGGGCTGGAACTGAGATCCTCTTAATTTTGGACTCTCACATTAGTGTAGGAGGATGAGCACATATTAATGTAACAGACTATGGCTGAGAAGGGATCTCACAAACTGTGCTGCCAAGGCTGACCTCAAATTATAATCCTCCATTCTCAACTTCCCAAATACCTAGGTTTACAGGCATGAGCCACAGCAGTGACCTGCCTCATTTTGTTCTCAACACTTACCAAAAAAAAGTTATTAACACTCAAACATAATACATTGTATATCTGAACATTGTAAATTAAATGTATATATTGGAATATTATTTACATTCTAAGTATACACTAAATAATTTTTTAGAACAGAATGAGATAAATATAAATGAAAAAAATTCTGCATGCTATTGGATCATTTTGTCAATATTTTGTGATATAGGTATGTCATTATGTTTTTAGATTAATTTCTTGCACCCAGTAGGATTTAGTTGGATGACAACCTACGAGTCAGGTTTTAGATTTTTATTCATATTAGGATATAGTTAAATGTTGCTTAAATGAGTTACGTTGGTAAGGATGGTATTAATGAGATCACCTTCACAATCCATCTTATACTTGGGATTGCTAAGTCATTTTAATTCTTTCTCTTAAATGCCAAGGGAGAGGCACAAATGAGCTATGATACATTCTTCCCACCAATCCCAGGAAATTTGGGGGACAATGGTCAGATAAAGCAGTAACAATTTGCCCTTTAAGCTATAGACTGATGATTAAGAAATATATAGATTCTAAAGGTTAAAACCTTTGGCTGGTCTCAAAGTGAGTGAATGGATAGGATTTAGGTGTGTAAAGAGAGAAGGAATATTTCCTGACAGTATGTTTGGCTGTCTTGATTATAGTTTGCTCTTGACTTACCCATATGTTTGCATGTTTCTTCAGTGAGGTGTTCTGTTTTCCCATCATCAAGATAGCATTTTCCTTAGCACCCTTCCAACATTAATCCTTTCTCCCGCTGATTTAAACATCATCTTGCTCACTTGGATCATGGATTATTCCCTCAATTTTACTTCCTTTTTTGTTCCTAGATTAGTGCTGATCAGTTCTCTACTCAGCCATTAAAATGATCTTCCTTTGATTTAAATTTGATCTTACTTGTCTCTGTTCTAAAAATCATTCAGTGGTTCCTCATCTCTTCGTTAGAAACTTTGAAATCTTACTAGGATGTAAAGGCCTAGTCTTTGCTGGATCCTACTTTGTCGCTTTTTTCCTTTGTTTACATTAAATGCTGTGATTATACTAAACTTCCTGCTATGCTTTCACCCCCTAATCTTGGCACTCATTTTCTCTGCCTGAAACTCTTCCAAAAACTTGAATTCCATTTTTTAAATTCTTTTTCTTTTCTTTTTTTTCTGGTCCTGGGGCTTGAACTCAGGGCCTGGGTTCTGTCCCTGAGCCTCTTTGTGTTGAAGGCTAGTGCTCTACCATTTGTGCCACAGGGTCACTTCTGTCTCTTTCTGTTTGTGTGGTACTGAGGAATCAAACCCAGGGCTTCATGCATGCTAGGCAAACACTCTACTACTAAGCCACATTCCCAGCCCTGAATTCCATTTACTTTATACAATATCTGCTTCATACTCTCCATTCATTCTTCTGTAATGTGACGCAAAGAGCATTGAGAGTGGAGGCCAAGGTTTAACTCCTAACCTTTGCTAAGAAATCTTGTGGAAATTCTTGACCTCTTCCAGCCTTCATTATCTTTATTGCCAAAGTGTGATAATGCCCACCTCTCTTATAAGCCCATTAAGAACATCTATCGACATACTATGCACAAAAAAATTCTATAAGCATGTCACCCAAAGATGTTTGGGGTGGCAACGTGGGTGATGACAACAAGAATGATCCACCCAAGGAAGCATTTAGCTTCACTGCTCAGGTGACCTTCCTGAACCATCCAGGCCAAATCAGTGCTAACTATGCCTCTGTCCTGGATTGTCATTCAGCGTAAATTGCTTGCAAGTTTACTGACTGGAAAGAGAAACTTGAACAGAGATCTTGTAAGAAGTTGGAAGCTAGTCCTAAATTCCTGAAGTCTAGTGATGCTGTCATGGTTCATATGGTTCCAGCAAGCCTTGTGTATGTGGAGAGCTTCTCTGACTATCCTCCTTTGGGTCATCTTGCTGTTTGTGATAGGAGACAGTTGCTGTGTGTGGCATCAAAGATGTGGACAAGAAGTCTGCAGGAGCTGGCAAGGCCACAAAGTCTGCCCAGAAATCTCAGAAGGCCGAGTGATTATTATTATCCCTAACGCCTGTAGCTTCAGCTTAACCAGTGGTGGAAGAAAAGTCTCAGAAATGTTTGTCTTAATTGGACATTTAAGTTTAATAGTGAAAGAATGGATAATGATAACAATGCATCATAAAAACTTGAGAAGGAAAGGAAAAAATTCTATAAGCACTCATATTCCATGCTCATTAAATTGTTATGCATACTTCTGCTGCCTTCACTCCTCTTCCTTCTCACCTTTCTTGTGATCCTCAGCAGTTTTTCTGGAATGTTTTTCATGTAAAACTTTGTTTTTTTCAGGGGATGAAGATTTTTCTGAAGAGATAACAGAGATGTTTTTCCCAACACATCTCCTGCAAACCAGACAAACTGGCCAGGGTAAGTTATTACTTCTTGGTGATTGTGATTCATTTATTTGTGACACTTCAGTGAATAAAAACTGAGATAGTAACCATTTACAATATGGAAGTAAGAGCAAAAGCCTTTCTCTTTGTTGATGACTTGTGAGCTATGTTCATATCCAAGGTCAGAGTGGGCAGAGAGGTTCTATATCCAGAGAAATATTTAATACAACATATATTCCATTGCCTGCTCATGCACAGGACATGGGATGCTTTTTCCTTTTATACCTATCTTTCCCAGGCTCAGGAGACATTCTGTAAACCAGTAAGCCCCAGGCACACAATGCTCTCTGGACAGAGGGAACTGATATAATCAAGATGTCCTGTGTGCTCCTAAGTCCTAGGGTAAGGACCCTAATAACTGATCTTTTTGGTTGTTGTTGTTATTAGAAAATAAATTTTGTTATGGAATGTCTTGGGTAGAAGAAAGACATTCCTCAAGCAACAAAGTAGCAGAAAGTTCCAGGCCTGCCTGTGCTAGCAGGGTTTGACCTCAAAAAGAAAAAAAAAACATAAAGAAATACATGTTTAAAATCTACTGAATGTAAGAAAGAAAGAGTACGGTTTCCTGTGAGTATATAATGTCAGAGAGTTTCCTGGAAACAGTAGCCTCTAAAATGGGATGATTGTTTTTCTTTATAGGGAAATAGTAATAACATTTATTATTATAACCACAATTCAGTGACATTCAGTACATTTCCAGTATTGTAGAACCATCACCTTTATCTTATCCCAAACATATCCATCACCCTTGACAAAAATTTTGGACCATTAAACCATTCATGCCTCTTGCCTTCCCTCAACCCACAGTAGCCCTGAGTTATTTTCTGTGTCTGTGAACCTTCTTACTCTTGGTACTTTATTGTTGTAGTCTGAATGTTTGGATTTCCATAATTTTTCATATGTTAACACTTGATCTTTTATTCTTATCCCCTAATGTTTGCTTTCTCCATGAAACCCTCTCAGAACACTCTTCGGGAACTCATCTTCTGCAGTTCAAGTGCATCTCTTCACTATTCAATCTAGTATTGTTTAAAAATGGTCAAATTTAAGAAAAGTCATAAAAAGAATATAAACAGTATTTATGTGCTTTTTATGAAAATTCACTATAGTTAACATTTTCCTTCATTCGCTTAATCACTTATTTGTGTGTATGTTCTCTTTGTGGACATACATTTGAGATTAACTTGTATATATCATAGTCCTCTATTCCTACATATTTTAATCTTGCTCTCCTCAGGATAAAAATGTCCCATTATTACATAGCCACAGTAGTTACCGGCTTCAGTAAATTAATCACAATGCCATACTTTGCTTAATCTTTGTCTATATTTCAGTCTTGACAATTGGCTCAATTCTGTCCCTGTCATTTTTTTCTCCAGTACTAATACCAGTACATGATCATGAATTATATATAGTTGTGTATACTTGATCTCCTATAGTCTATAATAATTCTCTGCTTTTCCTTTATAACATTACTATTTTTAACAACACAAGCACCTGCTTCCATTTAGTAGCTAGGATGAGAGGTATGAGTGACTGCTGACTAGCAAATGTAGAGTTCTTGAGGGTTAAATTGTGTTATTTGTTTTTGTTTTTGTTTTTGTTTTTTACAAACTATGAGGCTCATTGTAAAAAATGCTCAGTGTTGTTGACCCCATATAAACTAGCTTATTATCCCAAATATACATGTAGATGTTCAATAAGCAGATATGTCTCTATATTTTTATTCTAGGTAATTTGCTAGGTGCTAGGGAAGTAATGATGAGAATGACATAGAAAAATCACAAGAATAAAAGAAATCATGTTAATAAATATTTTTGAGGTCAATAATTCTCAATGTGGTCCCTATGTGGCAATTCTCGGAAGGCAGTTTTCAAATAATTGAAATTTTTGGCATAGAGATACAGGGTATAGCAGGGGCATTGGCCTGGTTGTCTGCAAACTAAGGGTGTAGGGAAAAGTGCACTGGAGCATGTGGTTCTGGGAATAATTTTTTAATATTTTTGTTTACATTTTTTACCTTTTTTTCTCCAGGCTAGCAGGCTTCATACCTTGAGCCACAGCTTAATTACTCACTTTCTTTTTTCTTTGTTCATTTTTGCTGACCTTGGGGCTTGAACTCTTCTGCCTGGGCCCTGTCCCTGAGCTTCTTTTGCTCAAGGCTAACACTCTACCACTTCAGCCACAGCACCACTTCCAGCTTTTTCTGAGTAGTCTATTATGTTTCTCGGACTTTCCTTCCTTGCATCAAACTGTGATCCACAGAACTCAGCCTCCTGAGTATGAGTAGCTAGGATTACTGGTGTGACCCTTTGGCACCTGGCTAGGTTTTTCTTATGTTTTGGTTCTGGACCTAGGGCTTGAACACAGGGCCTGGTCAGTGTTGTTTAGTTTTTGTTTTTGATTTAAAGCTGATAGTCTATTTGAGCCAAAGATCACTTTCTGCCTTTTTGTTGTTGTTTTTATTCTTTGTGTTAATCCCAGGGCTTCAAAGTGGCCTGGCCAGTCTCCAGTGTCCATGCTTTCTCCCCCTCCGCCCCCCTCCCCTCAAGTTAGCAGGCACTACATCTTTAGCCAGTGCACAACTCTTCCTTTTTATTTTTGGTGGTTGTTTTTATTTCTTTGTATTTGGCTTTTATTTATTTATTTATTTTGGCTGGTCACGGGGCTTGAACTCTGGGCCTGGGTGCTATCCCTCAGCACTTCAGCTCCTGGTCCTCTACCATTTGAGCCACAACACCACTTCCAGCTTTTTTTTCTGCTTATGTGATGTTGAGAAGTCGAACCAGGGCCTCATGCATCCAAAGCAAGCAAGCACTCTACCACTGAGCCACCTTCCCAGCCCTGGTTTTCATTTTTTTATGGTGATACTAGGGCTTGACCTGCCAGTCTTCTTGAGGTGTTGGGCTTTTTCCCCCCTCTGGGATGGAAGTTTTACAATTTGAGCCATAGCTCATCTTTTTTTTTTTTTTGTTAATATTGTAAGGTCTGCTCCTGGATGGCGAGCAGACTCCACACTCCTCACAGCAAAGTCTCCACCCAGTAACTGCGTTACCTAGGCAACTGGGACACCTGGAAGAAGTCACATTTGCATCCACTGAGGTCATATCTGAATTTGATGTGTCCACACCTTTCTCTGCCCGTACCCTAGATAAGGCCTAGCCCAGGCCCAGACTCTCTCTGCTCTCTCTGCTCTTTTCTAGCTCTTTCCTCTCTCTTTCCTCTCTTTCCCAGCTCTCTCTCATTCCAAGGCCTTTCCCAGCCATGTGGAGTGCCAACCTTGCCTGGTCCCAGCAGGTCTACTGAATAAAACTACCCCTTACCTGAATAGCATGTGCATGGTGCTGTTCTTACTCGGCTATCTCTTTTTTTCATACCTAACAAATATGAGATAAGTGTTCTATGGCTCTAACTACTCAACAGGCTGAGATCTGAGGACCTCAGTTGGAAGCCAGCCCAGACAGAAAAGTCCTTGTGAGACTCTTATGTCCAATTAACCACTCAAAACCCAGAAGTGGCGCTATGGCACAAATGGTAGAGCACAAGGCTTGAGTACAAGAGGCTCAGGGACAGCACACAAGTCCTGAGTTCAAGCCCCACAACTGTCAAAAAAGACAGAAAGGAAAAAAGAACTACAGGAAGCCAAGATGACTATCCAGACAGCTTGGTATTGGCATAAGAACAGATATCAGGACCAATGGAATAGAATTGAAATCCCAGAAATGAACCTACAGACCTATAGCCATCTAATCTTCGATAAGGGAGCTAAAACAATAGAATGGAAGAACGACAGCCTCTTCAGTAAATGGTGCTGGTAAAATTGGTTAACTACTTGTAGAAAACTAAAGCTAGATCCTTATATATCACCTTGCACCAGAATCAACTCCAAATGGATCAAAGACCTCGAAGTCAAAGCAGACACTTTGAAAACATTACAGGATGGAATAGGAGAAACCCTAGGTCTCCTCGGCTCAGGCCGAAATTTTCTGAATAGAGACCCGGAAACACAAAAAATCAAAGAAAGGTGGGACAAATGGGATTGCATGAAGTTGCAGATCTTTTGCATGGCAAAGGACATAGCTAGCAAGATCAATAGAAAGCCCACTAATTGGGAGAAGATCTTCACTAGCCATACAACAGACAAGGGTCTCATATCTAAAATATACTTAGAACTCAAAAAATTAAATCCCCCAACAACAAATCTGCAAAGAAAAAACTGCCCAATAAACAAGTAGGCTAAAGACTTAAAGAGAAACTTCTCTGAAGAAGAAAGAAGGATGGCCAATAGACACATGAAGAAATGCTCAGCCTCTCTAGCCATAAAAGAAATGCAAATCAAAACAACATTGAGATATCACCTCACTCCAGTTAGAATGGCAAAAATCAAGAACTCTAACAACAACAGATGCTGGAGGGGATGTGGACAGAAGGGAACCTTACTTCATTGTTGGTGGGAATGTAAACTTGTTCAACCACTTTGGAAAGCACTTTGGAGGTTCCTCAAAAGACTTCACATAGAGCTCCCCTATGACCCAGCAATCCCATTTTTGGGCATTTACCCAAATGTTTACAAACAAGACCACACTAACGCCAACAGCACAACTATGTTTATTGCAGCATTATTTACCATAGCTAAGATATGGAACCAACCCAGATGCCCCTCAGTAAATGAATGGATCAAGAAAATGTGGTATATATACACAATGGAATTCTATGCCTCCATCAGAAAGATGACATTGCCCCATTTGTTAGGAAATGGAAAAACGTGGAAAACATTATATTAAGTGAAATAAGCCAGGCCAAAAGAAACATAGGTGCCATGGTTTCCATTATTTGCAATATCTAGTATATGTATGAGTCAAGCAGAAAAGGTCAGATAATGTGATGTTATGAAAATGAATCCTTAGATATGTATTTTAATGTTTTTTTTCCTTTCATGCATTTGTTTCTAACGCATTTATAAGATTATCTCTTTGTAGCTTTGTATGTCCCTCCCCCACAGTATAACCCTGCTTTCACTATATTTGATGTCATTATAACTTGTGTAGGAGATGGGGAAAAACAAGTCGTTTAAGGATATAGGTAGACCTGTTGCAACAATGAGAAGTACAAGTTGTCATGTCGAAAACGAGTTTTTCAATGTTGGTGGGGGGGAAAGCCGGGAGGATTGGGTGGGCGGTTGGGTGGGGAGGCTGGGAAGGGATGTGTAGTGTAAACAAAGGAGGAGGCTGCAATGCTTGATAAGAAATGTACGCATTAACCTGCCCATGTAATTGTAAAACCGCTGTACAGTGTGTTCACAAAAAAAAAATAAATAAAATAAAATAAAGAAAGAAAGAAAAAAAAAAGAAAGTTGAGAGCCAAGGTTCAAAGCCATCCTAGGCATGAAAATCAATGAGACGTTTTTCACCAATTAACCAGCAACAGGTAGGAAGCAGTAGAGCTCTAGCCTTGAGTAAAACTCAAGTTTTAGCCCAGGAGTAGCATAAATGAAAAGAATTCTCATTTACTTTCCTGCCCAGGCTGGATTCAAACCACAAATGCTCAGATTTCAGCTATTTGAGGAGGTAGGATTATAGGTGTGAACCATATTTTTAAAATCTTAAATTGGCTCTAATATTTTTGTCCTTCTTTTCACTTAATTTATTATTCTTTTTCTCTTTTTCGTAAGTTTGGGTCATCTAGCTTATTATTAGGGCTGGCCACTCTTTCTGAGGTTTTTGTTTTGAAGGTTTTTTTTTTGTGGATTTTTGTCCCAACCTGCAGGACGTCAACGAGGGCGATGAACCTAAACGAGAGGAATGAAGGGACAAGAGACATGAAGAATGACAGCAAGACAGGGATTCTGATCAAGCTGCAAATTTTTATTTTTCACACTGGGGTATTTATATGCTTGGAATAAGGAAGCTTTTAAATTGGCCATTAAGGAAGCTTTTTCATTGGCCATAGCAGCTGCAGGATGTTTGCATAGGGCAGGGTGAAAGGGTGGTCATTAGCAGCTGCAGGATATTTGCATAAGGCAGGATGAAAGCGTCGGATTTCTGAGAGTGGTTCTGTAAACTCAGCCACAAGATGTTCTGGTGAGATAGTCAAGCCTATCTTCATGTTGAGAGACTCCTTTTGGCTCCCAACAGATTTTTTTTTTTTTTTTGAGCTTGTTATAGTACTTGAACTCCAGGCCTGGTCATTATTCCTAATTTTTTCTCAAGACTAGTAGGCTTCCCACCTCAAGACAGTTCAAATTGTGGCTCTTTATGTATTTTTCTTTCTTTCTGCATTTATTTTAGGTGATGCTCTTATGGCTTGTACTCAGGACTTGGGCATTTTTGCAGAGTTTTTGTTGTTGCTGTATTTTTTTTTTTCTTCATTGCTGGTCCTAGGGCTTGAACATAGGGCCTTAACTTTTGCTAGTCATAAAATCAGGGCAGAGCCACTGTGTCTGAGGTTTTTCCCTTTTCTTTCTCAAGACTAGCAGTCTCTATGGCTTGAGCCACAGATAAAGTTCTGGCTTTATTTATTTATTTATTTTCATTTTTGTTGCTAGGGCTTCAACTCATGACATGGCCACTCTCCTGAGGCTTGAAGTCAGGGCAGGGCCACTGTGAATGAAGAATTTTTTGTATTGTTTGTTCTCAAGGCTAGCATACTTTAACAGCTTGAGCAACAGCTGCATGAATGGCTTTGTTTATGTAATGTTCTCTACCACCCCCACCAGGCAAAAGTTGTAAAGTTCATTTTTTGAAATAATTTCTTATACATCTCATTGTTGCAATCGGTCTAGCTGTATCCCTATTTAAACAATTTGTTTTTTCCCTTCACCTTCACAAATTACGCCAACATCAAATACAGTGAAAATGGGATCAAATACAGTGAAAATGGGGGAGTTATTTATTTATTTGGTTCTGGTCCTAGGGCTGGAACACAGGGAGTGGTGACTGTTCCTAAACCTGAAATCAGGGCAAGGTCACTGTGCTGGAGTCTCTCCCATGTCCTAAAACTTAAGCCACATTTCAACATCTGGCTTTGTAAAACAAATTTGGTGATTCATAAGGGATAAGTTTCTTATGGAGGAGCTGGGAAGTGGCTCAGTGGTAAAGTGCTTGCCTTGAGCTGAAGAGCTAAGGGACACCATCCAGAGCTGGAGTTCAGGCCCCACAACCCATAAAACAGAAAAAAGAAAAGAAAAAAAAAGCTGAGTGCCAGTGGCTTACGCCTGTAAGCCACTACTCAGGAGGGTGAGATCTGAGGATTGCAGTTCAAAGCCAGACTGGGAAGGAAAGTCCATGAGACAATTATCTCCACTAAATCACCAGAAAACCAGAAGTGGCCCTGTGGCTCAAGTGGTAGAGCACTAGCCTTGAGCTGAAGAGCTTAGGGACAGTGTGCAGGCCGAGTTCAAGCCCCATGACCAACCCCAAAAAAAGAAAGATTCTCATGGGAAGACAGGGACATTAGCCAGGCTCTAAAATCAGAGGATGGTGGTTCAAAGCCAGCCAGGGCAGGAAAGTTGTTGAGACTCTCATCTCCAATTAATCACCAAGAGCTTGGAAGTAGAATAGTTCTAGTCTTGTGCAAAACAGCACAAGTTCAGGCCCCAGGACTAGCACACATAAAACCAAGTGTCATGGAGCTTCCTGCCCAGGTTGATTATGAACCACAATCCTAAAATTTCAGCTTCCACAGTAGCTAGGATTATAGGCATGAGCCACTACTTAAAAATATTTCATTGACTTCGCTCTTCTTCTTTTGCCTTCTTATTATATTGTTCATTTCGTGTGTGTGTGTGTGTGTGTGTGTGTGTGTGTGTGTGTGTGTGTGTGTGTGTGTGTCCGTCCTGGTGCTGGTTGTAGACCTTGAACTCTGGAGCCTAGCCACAGTCTCTGAATTTGTTTTTCTTTTATTTTTAATGCTGTTTCTAGGCTTTGTATTCAGGGCCTAGTCCCTGTCCCTGAGTCATTCTTTTGTTGCTGGTGGTGGTGGTCCTAGGGCTTGAACATAGGGCCTGGTCACTTCCTGGGTTTGAAACCAGGGCAGGGCCACTGTGTATGAGGGATTTTGTTGTTCATTTTCCCTCAAAGCAAGCAGTCTCTGTGGCTTGAGCCACACAGATCAACTTCTGGCTTCTTTTACTTTTTGGCAGTTCATGGAAGATAAAAAATCTCATAGAAGATAAGAGTACTGTATCAGCACCTGAAATCTGAGGATTGGGGTTGAAAGCCCAGGCAGGTAAGTCCATAAAACTTATCTCCATTTCATCCCCCAAAGAAAGGAAGTGGTAGAATGCTACCTTTAAGAAAAAAAAAATTCTATTTCAACCCCTGGGTTCAAGACCCACACCTGATACATACTCACAAATTCCTAAGGGACTTTTCTGCCTCAGTTGCCTTGGAACCCAGATCTTCAAGTTCTGTCTTTTGTGTAGCTTGAGCTCCAGGTGTAAACCACCAATTCTCTTGGCTTTTGTGCTCATCTTCCACTCTGATTTTTATTTGTGTATTTGTATTTAATTGATTACTTAGTAGTAGTCCTACCCTATGTATCTGGGCCTGGTCACTGTTATTTTGCTTTTTCATTCAAGGCTGTTGCTTTACCACTTGAACCACAGCTCTACTTCTGGCATTTTTGCTGGTTAGTTGGAGATCAGAGCCTCATGGAATTTCCTGCCCAGGTGGGCTTTTAACCACCATCCTGAGATTTCATGCTCCTAACTGGCATTACATGTCAGCCACCAAAAAGTGCCTGGCTCACTCAATTTTAATATTTTTTTGTTTGGTCATGGGGCTTGAACTCTGGGCCTGGGTGCTATCCTCAGCTCTTCAGCTCAAGGCTAGTGCTCTACCACTTGAGCCACAGTGCCACTTCCGGCTTTTTTCTTTTTTGATATAAGGTGCTGAGGAATCAAACCCAGGGCCTCATGCATGCAAGGCAAGAGCTCTACCACTGAGCCACCTTCCCAGCCCTCAATTTTAATATTCTTAATAGGCTCTTACAGTCTTTTTATTCACATGATGATGATGATGATGATGATGATGATGATGATGATGATGATGATGATGATGATGATGATCATGATGATCATGATGTGCTGGTCATAGGTTTGAAATCAGGGCATGGGTGCTGTCCATTATCTTCCAGTTGAGCCTCAGCTCAAGTCCTGGACTTTTCTTTATTCCTTTTTGCTTCTTTCTTGGTGGTTAATTTGAGAGAATTGTCTCATAAAAAATCTTGGCACTACTCAGGAGGTTGAAATCTGAGGATTGTGGTTTCAAGCCAGTCCTGACAAGAAAATCCAAAACACCCTTTTCTTTTTCTTTTTGTTGTTGTTGTTGTAATGACAAAGGTGAGGTGCAGTGGATTTGCAGTTTCATTAACAGGTAAAAAGGATGTTTGTTTTTGAGCAATAGCCTCCCAAAGTACACTGCCTCCTGACTAGGGATGGTCCACTGATGGTTAGAATGACTTGTCTTCCTTCTATGACCCTATTACCCTGGTAACCGATTGTTTACAAAGATGTGATCCTGACTCCTTAGCAACATGAGAAGGGATAATATCATTCCTAGGTTGGGATGAAAACCAAGTGGATCCCCCCATTTGGTGTGCTGCCTCGCTCTGGGGGGCCAGGATGATAGTGCACCCTTCTGTGAAGAAGGAAAATGACTTGAACAATTCTGTACTCTTTGTTCATTTCTGACAGATGAGGGCTGTAGATATATTCATGGACTCATCTAGGGACAAGCAGGGAATTTTCTAGGATCTCCATTGTGTCTAGGAAGGAAGGGCCTCAGGTTTTGCTGCAGAGAGATGCATCCTACAGTGCGGTTGCAGCAGCCCTGGCTTGCTCCAATGCCAGTGATTTCCCAGATCAGCAATATACCTGGACCCAGGAAATGGCACCTTGTGCAGATGAAATAACTCTCAGGACATCTGTCCTGATGACCACGGAAGCCTATGCCAGTGCAAGCGACGGTGACACAATGCTGCTCATGTGGCTAGGAGTATGGAAGTGGCACTGGTGTGGATTAGAGGTGTTGGGTAGCACACGTGGTGGATGCTTTCTGCTCTGCCCACCACATGACTAAAGGCAATGCTGGATTCTCTCTGAATTTAACTGGGGTCTGGGGGACTGTGGATTTTCTGGGATGCCAAAGCCCCCAGGGGGACATAGGTTGAGCTGGACTAGGTGAAAGGGAGTGAAGGAAACCTCCAGAAAAAAGGAAGTCTTGATTCTCTTTAAAAGTTCCTTTAATGCTTAAATTTTAATCAAAATGGGAAATAAATGGAAAAAGTGTTTCTAGATCTCAGTTTCCTGAATATGTGTGACACTAGTACCCAGCTCACTCTTTTGTATCTATTGAGTTTATTAGGTTCTAGACACTGTAGCAAGGAAAAAAAGAAAAGCTTTGTTTTGAAGGTCTATGCCTTTGTGTGTGGGGTTGGGGGAGGGTAGAGAATGTATACACATAAATATGTTTAAATATATGATGGAAAAAATATATTGAGTGATGTGCTAGGGAGGAATGCTAGCAATTTGCAGTGATGTATGAGTTCAGAAAAGCCTCATATGGTAAATGACTTAGAAGAGATCAAGGCAACTCATCCAGGCCCCAGAATCAGGTAGATTCATGAGCTCGAAGTATGAGCACCTACACCTGGGCCCCCTCCCATTTCTGGAGTTCCCTCCATACAACTGACCCCTCCCTCTCTCTGCCCAGACCCACCTGGACTCCCATCTACCTCACTTCCTTTTCCCTCAGATCCTCATGCTACCAGGATAGTGATGGAGGTCATGTGCTCCCTCTTGGGGGAAATATGGGTCCTCTAAAAAACCTTGTAATAATCTTTCTCCTTTGCCTTCCTGCTTCTGCATGGTCCCCTTGCATGGATTTTTTCTAATCCTCTTACATTGGTCGCCCCTGTGGGGATGGGCTCCCCAGTGGGTTTGATCCTCCCTCCACTTCGGAAGGAGGTTCAACCAGCTTCCCTGGGACCCATCCTGAGATCCTATATGCCAGTCACCAGAGGATCACAAAGGTAACTTTCTCCTGACTGAGCGCTCTACCAGCCTATCCAACACTGCTAATTAAATCCCACTCCAGGGTAAGTGACCAGTTTATCTGAGGTCTGGGTTTCTGATTCTGATATCTCAGTGGTAAGGCCACCTGGGCCTCTGTGACTTACCGAGCCCCCCTTCCCCTCATCAGAGCCAAACCTTAGCCAAGTGCCAGGGGCCTACCTTGGCCCAAGGAACCCTCCTCCATGGCCCAAGGAATGCAAATGGACAAACATGAAGACATTCTCCACTGGCAAGGCCACCACCCCCTTTAGGAGCCAACCTGTACTGTGGAGAACACTCTAATATAGACCCGTGGAATCAGGTCCCTTACCATGGGTAGGACACTAAATTTCTTTACATTAAGGTCACCTGGGCCTTGGAGGGCTGCTGAGCCCTTCAATCAAATTTTGCCCCAAATTTAAAACTCCACTTCTGTGAGTGCTTGGGCAGATAGCTCTGGCTCTCTCTCTCTCCCTCTCTCCCTCTCTTCCTCTCTCCCTCTCCCTCTCCCTCTTTCCCTCTCCCTTGTAACTGAAGGTAAAAGTATGGATGAGTTTAAGTTTAAACTCCTCCTCTGTGCCTTTGCAGTTTCCCCTCCTCTGCAGTCTCCCCTGTGAGGCCCTCCCCTCTTTTGCGGCCTCCCCCACAAGGCACTCTCACTTCTGTGGCCTCCCCACAATGCACTCTCACTTCTGCGGCCTCCCAGTGAGGTACACCCCTTTTTGCAGCCTCTTCTGTGAGGCCCCCTCCCCTGAAGGACTTCATCTGTGAGGTCCCCACTGCTCTGCGGGACCCCTCCTCTGCCTTTGTAGTGGGGGTGGAAGCTGAAGCCCCAGTTTTGCCAGAAACAATGCATAAAGCATAAAGTGACTCCATTTAGGGTAGCATCTCTTACTCTTTTCCATGGTTTTCCATGGTCAGGACTGACTTTGTCCTGGCCATTGTCTCAACATCCATTCCTGGGATAGCTTGTCCCGGTTGGCATTTACAGTTTGGACTCAAGGCCTGGGCACTGTCCCTGAGTCCTTCTGTTCCAGGCTAATGCTCTACTACTTAGAGTCACAATGCCACTTTCAGCCTTTGGCTGGATAGTCCTGGTTCTGTGCTGATTAGTAGGGAGATGGAGTTTTAGAAGGATTTTTTTTTGTGTGCCCAGGATGGCTTTGAACTTTCTTACAAAAGCTCTTTTTATTTCCAGTTAAAGCAACAAGGAGATCAATGAAATGGAGGTTACCTATAACTTGTTCACAATTGACTAACAATTACTTGTCAGAGATTTTTAAAAGAAAGCCCAGTAGATGCTTTTAACCTGAGACTGATTGGCACTCTATGACCCACTGCCTCTGGGTAGCCTGCTTAAAGTGGCTTATAGACAACATTTAACCTATAACAAATGTACAGGCCTTTTCTTGGGCTACAGCAGCATAGCCTGTTTAACACCCTGGTTTATAAAAGCATTTTCTGTCTGGCAGAGGAATGCCTACCTATGTAGGCCTTTAGACAGATCTCAATAGGAACATAATCTCAGCTCTACAAGCTTTTCAACAGATGAATTTAACCAGCTCAAAAGTTACTGCCAATTAGGACTTTGAGGAGATACAGGGGTTTTGGGATTTACATTCTACAATCTTAGCTTTTATTACCCACTATCACAGATCTCTGGAAAGTTTTGCCCAGTTAGACCAACATGGGTGATAGGCATGTTTACAAACTTATCTTTCTATGACCTTCTGGCTTGATCAATTTTTTGGAGGACCAAGCTCAAGTAACTCAGGACCTGATACCACTTTTGTCATCCAAACATTTGTTTGTAATTGCCTCTGGATGTTTTAACATTGTCAGGGTCCCTGGAGTGCCTTTCTTATGTTGGGATAAATACATCTTTGGCACTTTCCTTGGTCAGTCGCTGGACTTGAACTCAGGGTTTGAGTGCTGTCCCTCAGCTCTCCAGCTCAGGACTAGCACTTGGCCACTTTAAACTCCAAAACAACTCAGCTTTGAGCACTCTGTTGGCAGATTAGAGATGACAATCTCACAGGGACTTTAGTCTGCCTGTGCCTGGACTGGCTTCAAACTGCAGATCAATGAGTTTTTTTTTTTTTTTTTTTTTTTTTTTTTTTTACAAACAGTCACTTTTACTCCAATTAAAAGCAACAAAGATGGTCATTGGAAGTAGTTTTTTTTTTTTTTTTTTTTTTTTGTCGGTCATGGGGCTTGAACTCTGGGCCTGGGCGCTGTCCCTCAGCTCTTCAGCTCAAGGCGAGCGCTCTACCACTTGAGCTACAGAGCCACTTCCGGTTTTCTGGTGGTTTATTGGAGATAGGAGTCTCACGGTCTTTCCTGCCCGGGCTGGCTTTGAACCGTGATCCTCAGATCTCAGCCTCCTGAGTAGCTAGGATTACAGGCGTGAGCCACCAGCGCCCGGCTGGAAGTAGTTTTATAAGCATGGTTTTACTTATTAAATTACATTTGACAAACTTGTCCTATCTTTTACTGTGGGCCTTCCGGCAACTGTTACAAAAAATTTTAGGGGCAAACTAGAATAATCCTATTTCTTTTTACTTTGAAATAAACCTTTAGGAAAATTTTATCTTTTAAACTTGTCTGGGAGGCCAGCCACTCCCCACAACTTCTCAAATTTTTGCAAGGGGGATGTCATTTTAAATCCTTTTTGTAAAGTTATTTTAATTTGCATTTAAATGCATCATTGAAACACTGGGCTGTATATTCTTTGCCTGTAGGCTGTCCTGTGGGCAGTGAATAGAAAGAGTGGCCATATTTTTTTTCTGCAGTCTTTGTTACCTTTAGGAATTTACCTCCAATTGTAAAATAGTATAGAAATCAATTTCTATCCTTTGCTCATACACCCCGTATGGTCTAACTTCTGGCGATGAACATTTACAGAACCAAATATCTAATGTGTCTTGTGTTTTACCCTTAATTAACAGGCTTTTGGTCATGTGAGATGAAGCAAGGCCAGAGTCTGAGAGAGACTGTGGCATCTCCCAACATGTATGGACTGTTGCACCTCCTGTTGGTAACCTGCAATATTTCTACATATACTGGTTAGAGACCTGGTTTACACTGGCTTTTGCAGGCTGGTGCCACTGGTTTAGGCAGCTGTGACTGGGCATAGTCACTCTGGTCCCTTGATCTTAATTGAAGTTGATCGGCACACAGGGGAGAAAACAGAGAATGAAACCCTTAGCTTTAGTTTACTAGCCATGGTCAGTGAACAATAGTTAACTCTTAGCATAAATGGACATAGGAATGACATAATTCACAGCAAACTTAGTTACCAATTTCATTTACTTTGTAAAGGACATTGTCTTTTTTAAGTCCTTTTCCAAGGTCTTTTAAAACTGCCTGTTTTTTCTTTGGCTTAGTCAGGTCACAAAGTTTTAAAGCAATTTAGATTAATTCACAGCTTCCATTGACAAAGATTTTTAGTAGGCAGAGTAACCTTGAAACCATAATCACTTACATATAGTCAAATAAGACACAGACAGACATGTTTGTGCACAGATTATAGAGCGTGCTTAGATTTTAAAATAGACTTTTAAAGTTTTGAAATTTTAGTGGAACTAATTTTCTAATTATGATGGAACCATGTGGTCATTTTAAAATACAAAACTTTGCCAACAAGAAACCTAGTGAACAGGAGGCAATAGGAACATACACTTGGCCTAGCATAATGGCACCACAGGACAGGGGAGGAGGAAGGGGTAGTACTAAGCTGAAGTACCAAGATGCCAATTTGGCACATCCACCACTTGCTCAATGCTAGAGAGAAGATTAATACACTTTTGGTAATATCCAAACTTGTTGGCCTTTATTTCAGGGAGTTTAGACTTAAACTCACCCATTTTCTATCTAATGAGTAGAAACAAGCAATTACTGGTTACATTCTTCCAGGGCTTAACCAAAGCGTTTAGCATATGAAATACTTGTGAAAGAGGTTACAAGCAGGTAATTTTGGCAAGAGGCAAAGTTTAAGGGGAGGGAGAGAGAGAGAGAGAGAGAGAGCTACTTGCTCAAGCACTCTCAGAAGTGGAGTTTTAAATGTGGGGCCAAATTTAATGATGGGGACTCAACAGCCCTCCAAGGCCAGGTGGCCTTAATGTAAAGAAATTTAGTGTCCTTCCCATGGTAAGTGACCTGAAGCCATGTGCCTAGAGTAGAGTGTCCTCTGCAGTGCAGGTTGGCTCCTAAATAGGTGGTGGCCCCACCAGTGGAGACTGTCCTTATGTTGGTCCAAGGTGGGTCCTTGGGCCATGGTAGGCCTCTAGTGGCTAATTCCAGCACTTGGCCAAGTTTTTGGTCAGATGGTGAGGGTGGGGCTCAGTTAGCCCAGAAAGGCTCAGGTGGCCTTACCACTGATATTGGAATCAGAAACCCTGACCTCAGACAAACTTGTCACTTACCCTGGAGTGGGAATTAATTAGTGGGGCTGGATGGGCTGGTAGAGCACTCAGTCAGGAGAAAGTTACCTTGATGGTCCTCTGGTGACTGGAGTGAAGGATCTCAGAATAGGTCCCAGGGCAGCTGTTTGAACTCCCTTCTGAAGTGCAGGGGGAGCAAATGCACTGGGGAACCTATCCCAGTATGGAGCCACCAGTGAAAGAGGATCAGACACATCCATCCTATGGGACCATGCAGAGGCAGGCAGGCAAAGGAGAAAGATTATTACAAGGTTTATTAGAGGAGCCATATTTCCCCCAAGAGGGAGCACATGACCTCCATCATCATCCTGGTAGCAGAAGTATCTGAGAGAAAAGGAAGTGAGGTAGATGGGAGTTCAGGTGGGTCTGGGTGGAGAGAGGGAGAGACCAGTTGTATGGAGGGAACTCCAGAAATGGGAGGGGGCCCAGATGAGGGTGGAGCTGAGGACCAAAGGTGAGCAATCTACAAACTGCAGTTCAAAGCCAGTCCAGGCAGAGAAAGATTATCATCTCTAACTAGCCAGCAGAGTGCCAAAAAAGCGGGCAGAGTTGCTTTGGAGTCCGAAGTGGCAAAGTGCAATCCTTGCACTGGAGAGCTGAAAAACAGCACTCAGGCACTAAGTTCAAGTCCAGTGACCAAGGGAAATGTCAAGGTTGCGTTTACCCTAACATAGAAAGAGGCACTCCTGGGACTTTGGCAATAATGTTTGGCTCTTCTAAAATTGATCAGAGCTGGAGGTCATGGCAAGCTACTTTATAAGCATGCATAACTGGGCAAGAACTTGTCAACCATTTGTAATAGTTGGCTGTAAAAGGCTGAGGTTGTGAATTGTGGGGAATAGCTTAAATCCAAACTGCTCTGTATGTGCTTAAAACCCTAATTGGCAGTAAATTCTGGGCTGACACTAAACAAATAAATTTGTTTAAGAATAAAATATGAAATTGTTAGGACCAGATCAAAAGTAAAGAGATAGGGTATTAATCAGAACAAGGAAGGAGAAAATTCAAATTTAACTGAGACAAATAAGTCCCAGGTAAGCAGAGAAACATTGGTATAAACACCAAAATAAAACAAAATTGTGGTCTGATAATTACTAAAAAGATCATTTATATCAGGATTTAGACCAAATGTTAAATTTTCAAAGATAAGGGCTTAAGTAGAGAGTTAAGCACCAGGAGCTACACTAAACATCTGTATTCCAAAGGATGGCCTGCCTGTCCCACCTAGGCTATTTGAGGAGCTAAACAATGCTTTCGCCCATTTGGGGAGGTAATGTTTTCCTAGGATTTCAAGGTAAGACTTGTCCCACCTCCAGGCCTTGAAGCTGGGTGCAATGCCCCCATCTCCAGCCTAGATACCAGGATGTCTACAGGCAGTTGTGTGGACTCAACCACCCTATTTGCCTTGATGCAATTTGTAATCACTAACTGTTAGGTCTGCTTTTATAACTTGTTTGTCAATTACAAAACTGCCACTGAACACCTACAAGTGGAACTTCTTATGGAGCTTACCTTTAAACATCCTAGACTATTTAAATCTTTTACAAACCAAAGTACTAAACAGGCTATGCTGCTATAGCCGCCCCCCAAAGGGTCCATACAGTTATGAAAAGTTAAAAAATTATGCCTAAACTCTAGTTTGGAATAAAATGTAATTAGTAAAAAGTTGTCACCTTGACAAACTACCCCACACCATATTCTAAAAGCCAGTGTACAATCAGAAAAATATTAGGGGAGTTTACTAAAGTTAGTCCCTAGGTAAAACTTCTTTAATGAACCTGTGTAGACTAATGCCAACTGTTTACACACCCATAAAACATTTAAGCTTCAATTATTAAAAAAACAAAAAAGGGGAATCCCCAAGGGAACTTTTGCCTTAACCTTATTTACTCTAAATTTTTAAAATTTCACTCAAAGTGATCCTTTCACTAAAGCTGAAAAGCATTTTATCCCTCTAGCACCACCTCACTATCTATTCCCATATGGTTTAAAAAATTTAATCAATGAAGAATAAGACTAATGCCCCATAAGTGAAAATAGCGTTTCTATCATTCCAGATGGATCTACTGGCAACATCTGGGTCCCTTTTTGACTCATCCGACCTCCAGAGAAGCAAAAACAACACAACACAACCCTGAGGAAGAACATCTAGTACGCAGATTTGCAGACCTAAGGTTGAAGTCTGGAGGAAGCCATCATCCTTATCTTAAGAAAACCAGCTTGACCCCAGCAACATGGGGTCAGAATAAGGTGTTGACACAAGACCGAAGCCACCCTGGTCAGTACAAAAACCCCTAGAATACCTGAATATCTGTTTTGGCCATGATTGCACTGCTTGTGAATACTTCTGCAGTGAGTAGTGAACATGCATATTGGGCCTATGTCACTCACCGACCATTGTTAAAATTAGTGGATTAGCTAGACCAAGGTCCGGTGGCGTATACAAATGACAGCATGTATTTTCCTCCACCATGGGATCATGCAGACCCTACTCATCCAGGTGAGGAAGGCATACCTTATATTATTTCCTTAGGATTTGAGTCTTTACCACTGTGTTTAGGGACATCACCTTGCTTACCAACCAGAAGACAGGTATGGGCATACATCTTGCCTGATGATAAAATCAACAATCATATGGGGCTATTCAGCACAATTTCCTTAAATTTTATTGGTAAGGATCATTCTTATACAAATAAGACTGGGCGACCACCTAACCTAGTATGCCAGGACATTAATTATTGAATTTTGTTTATGTTTCTATTCAGTGGTCTCAGTGTCAAAACCCTAGAGGAAAGATTATACAGCATAATGATAACATCTCATTTATAGATTGAGGTCCTCATGGATGTTTCATTGCCAATTATTCTGAAAAGCATGTTGGTGATTGGTATACTAATAATTCTTCTGATGGTGACGTCTATACAATGGAGTTATAAATCATGTAGAACCCATTGGCTTGCTCACCTGACATGATGGAGGCCTTGTGCCTCGTAGGCCACATATAAACTTCAGGGGACACTTAGGGCCTGAGCAGTGGCATTTATAAAACTTGCCACCCAATTTTATACAACTCAGAATTGGATTGGTCACTTTACTAGGGCCCATGAGGCAAATTATACATTTTACAGGAACCATTCTTTTACTGTACAGGGTTGTATTAAACTTTCCTATGTCCTAGCCCACAGGGACAGTGTCAATCAATGAGAACCCACGCAGCCTGGACTCTTTACATGCTTAAATCATACTATTTCTTTTAATATGCCTTCTCAGTCTCTCCTGATATTAAGATCTCGCTTAGGGGTCTGGGTGCCTGTTAACCTCACCCGACCTTGGCAGGAGAGCCCCACTGTTGGTTTGTTGACAGGAGTCTTCCAGCAACTGCTGAAGAGAACTAGGAGATTCCTGGGTCTGAGTGTAGCTGTGATCCTTGAAATGACTGCTATCACCATGACTGCTGCGACTGCCGGAGTGGCCCTGCATTCCTCCATCCAAACCAAGGACTTTGTAGAGAAGTGGCTGGACTGTCACCAGCTATGGACTCATCAGCACAATATTAAACAGGACATTGATTCCCGTCTGAACACCCTGCAACACACGGTGCAGTGGATGGGAGACCAGATAATTGATCTGCAGAAACAGCTAACCTTCAAGTGTGATTAGAGCTCAATAAACTGTGCATCACTCCTACTTGATTCAACACTTCTAACATTACTTGGCAGGGACTTCACTACCACCTGCCAGTCTTGCAAGGAAATTTGACTTGGGACATCCACTAGTTACAGCAGGAAGTCATTGAGACTTTCTTGGCACAACTCCCTGGGGTGGGATATGAAGGTCTGGCTGAGGGAATTGCATCTGTGCTAAACCAATTGGACCCTCGAACCTGGTGGCACAGTTTTACCCATAGTGTTTCTACAGGATTGATTGCATTATGTCTTGTCAAGATATTGCTGTCTACATTCCAAAATAGTTTCTGCAAATCCCTTCTGCAAAGGATCTCTTGCTTATGGTTGTACTTAAAAAACAAAAAAGGGGGGAGATGTCAGAGGCATCAACCGGCATAACCCCATCTGTTGCTGTTTCCACAACGGGATCTGGGAACACGATGTGTGGTATAGGCAAGAAGGGACTACACCATGTGGGTATAGACAAAATTTATTGGAACATCACATGCTTATATACAGCACACAAGCAGGAGAAGTAAATCTTCAGTCAGGGGCAGAGAGTTAAACAGTTTTATGGGAGCACAGACAATGAGAGTTTAAACAGAAAAAGCTAATCCTTGTCAACAAATGTGGAGCAGTTCCACTAAACAAGGTTGTAAAAGTAGGTAAAGCACAGGTGATTTACACATGGGGGGGGGGGTCTCCAGGCATTGTTCTACGTGGTTAAGTAGATGAAGCACGAATGGTACTTTGAGCAAACCATTACCTGAGTCTTGCACCGGGGCAGAACCTTTGCCCAGCATGGAGGAAAGGGTGTCCCTTCCTCCCCGAGAAGAATTGGTAGTGGTCCTGTGGCTCAGGTGGTAGGGCACTTGCTTTCAGCTGAAGAGCTGAGGGACAGCGTCCAGGCCCAGAGTTCAAGCCCCACAACCAACAAAAATAAATAAATTGGAAGTAAGGGATGCATGTCTGTATCCACCCTCAGGGCACACAGGTGCTCAAATGGGGTTTTGCAGGCCTATGCCTCCAACACCCATATGAACCCCTCTCCTTCTGCTCCCACTCCAGCTCCCAGATCTTAGGCAGATTGGGTGGAAGGGGGCTGTGTCAGTCCTGGAGTTTTTCTCCACCTCTGGCTGTGCCTGAGCAGCTGCAGGAGCCCTGGCCCATGCTGCACGAGGCAGCAACAACTGCTGCAGTCGCTGCTGCAAGTTTGGCCATTTGGCTCCACTCCTGCCTGGTTGCCCTGACACTGGAGGAGTCTCGCTGGCTCCTTTGCTGTTTCACACTGCACCTCCAGCCTAGGGATGAGCCCAGGAAGCTCGGCGCTGGAGCCTTTGAGGCCTGAGGTCAGCCACTGGAGGGATTTGGAGGGGCTGCCCTGCCTGCAGGGTCTGGCCTGAGGAGCCTGTGCCCCAGTCATGGCTGCTTGCTGCTCAGAAGAAGCGGCGGTGGAGCTGGCCTGTAGCCGGCTTGCTTGCTCCCTCCGAGGCTCTTACAGTTGTGTTACTGGCAGAACAATATCCCAACTGCTCTAGTACTATTTTATTGTATTTTAAAAATAAAAGACTTCATGGGCCCCATAAGTGCTTTATGAAATATGACTGGCAGCCGCTATTTAAATAAATGTGAGAATTCAGGAGTTTTTCTTTTATCTTCCTAAGTGATTTTTTTTGTCTGTCTTGGGACTTGAACTCTTGGCCGGGGTACTGCTGTCCCTTAGCTCTTCAGCTAAAGGCTAGCACTCTACCACTTGAGCCACAGGACCACTTAGGTTTTCTGGTGGTTTATTGGAGATAAGAGTCTCATGGTCTTTCCTGCACTGGTTGGATTTGAATCTCGATCCTCAGATCTCAGCTTCCTGAGTGGCTAGGATTACAGGCAGGAGCCACTTGTGCCCAGCTCTAAGTGATCATTTTAAAGGCTAAGCATAATAGATCACTCCTGTAGTACCATCTACTTGGGAGGCATAGATTGAGAGGATTGCAATCCAAGATCAACCCAGGCAAAAAGTGAGATCTGATCACAATCATCAAGCTGGGCTGATTCCAATAATCTCAGCTAGATGGGAGGCTGGTCCTGGGATGGGAAGAAAACAGGATGCCCTAACTTAAAAACTAAAGTACAAAAAGGCCGTAGTGTGGATTAAGAGTTAAACACCTGCCTAAGCATGAAATCCTTTGTATAAACCCTAGTACTGAGAAAAGGAGGGAGGGAGGAAAGCAGGAAGGGATATAGGGGAGGGAGAGAGATGTTATTTCATTAATTTTACATTTTTCCTAACACCATTCATTTTGAGTTTCTTTTGCTCAAGACTAGCACTCTGCCACTCAAGCCTCAGTACCACTTCCAGCCTTTCTCTTTATGTGGTACTGAGGAACCAAACCCAGGACTTCATGTATGTGCTAGGCCAGCACTCTATTACTAAGCCACATTCCCAGTCCTTCTTTTATTTTGTAAGATGAGCTTTGGTTTTGTGTTCTTCTCTTGGCATGGAACTTAGGCTAGTCTCAACCTAACTTCTGACTCAGCCTCCTAAATTCAGAGATTGCAAACATAGATCACCATACTCAGCTCAGGATTCCTTTGAGAGAATCATCTTTTCAGAGACAGAGTTATTCTGTCTTCCTTGGATTGGATGGCCTTTTGCTTTTGGCATTGTGTTAATCCCATTTCTTGTCTTGATATATTTCTCCTTCTAGATCAATAGAAAATTTTCAGCTTCCCAACTTGAAGCCTATTGGTCTCATCCAATAATATCACAAAATTGGTGAATACCATTACCTGGCATCATGGGCATGCCAGCCAGCTAAAACTCAGCTATCAGATGGGCTTGGGCTTCAACAATGCAGGCATTTCTCTGCATAATCTGAAAACTGTCATAGATAATGTTGGTTTATTCCATCCTGTTTTCAGCTGCTTGCCATTCTGAGCTTTGTATGTTTTTGCTTTCTTTTATTTATTTATTTATTTATTTTTGAGTCATAGGCCTTGATCTCTGGGCTTGGCTTGGGTGATGTCCCTGAGCTTTTCAACTCAAGGCTAGCACTCTACGACTTGAGCCACAGAGCCACTTCTGGTTTTCTGGTGGTTTATTGGAGATAGGAGTCTCACGGACTTTCCTCCCTGGGCTGGCTTTGAACCACGATCCTCAGATCTCAGACTTCTAAGTAGCTAGGATTACAGGTGTGAGCCACCTGTACCCGGCCCTGACTGAATCTTGAAAAGAGAAGACAGGAATAGGTCAAGAGACACACATTATCAAAATGGGGATGGGAGGGATCGAGAGTCCTGACTGAGCAGTGGATCCATATAAAGTCTGATCAGACTTACTCCAAACATGAAGGAACATCTTCAGTCTGGATGTTGGATGCCTCTAAACATTGTCAGGGACATGAAAGGAGCAGGGTTGGGTTGAAGGTTTAGGGAGCACTGTGGGATGAAGTGTCATTAAAAACTCAGCTCTGGGGCTGGGAAGTTGGCTCAGTGGTAGAGCTCTTGCCTTGCATGCCTGAGTCCCGGGGGTTCGATTCTTCAGCACCATATAAGCAAAATGGAAAGCCGGAAGTGGCGCTTTGGCTCAAGTGGTAGAGCACTATCCTTGAGCTGAAGAGCTGAGGGACAGGGCACAGGCCCAGAGTTCAGGCCCCACAACCGGACCCTCCCCCCCAAAAATAAAACTCTCAGTTCTGACAGCACAGATCAAGTGTATGTCTTGGGAGTCCCCTGTTGTGCTGTGGCAATGCTCTTCCTGTGTATGTCTGCCTAGAGGGGGAGGTGTTTGCTCCTCATTTGTCATTAATTCTAGAGGACAGAGGAGCCCCATGAGTCCAGTAAACAGATGCTTTCTGGCAGCTTCTCACAGTGTTTCCTCCAGGCAGCACCATGCTCTTTACTTGCTCTGATGAGGCAGCTGCATATGGGTCTGCAGGAATTTCTTGTCAAGAAATTAGAGAGTCATTCATTCATTACTCTATAACAAAGAGTGGCAATGCCTAACTATAGGTTGCTTTGTTATTCCAATGTGTGTGCTACTGGCACTGGCTTGTCTCTTCAGTCTGCACAGGCTCAGGACAATACTATAGTCAGCTCGGACACACCAGCTTACACCCAGTCACTACTCAGAATGTGATGTCAAAGCTACTCCTGGTAATAGATGACAAGGCTGTTTAAATCAGAATAAGATCACAGCAGAATGCACTACGATATCTTTTTGCTCCTCTGATTTTACAGCTTCTAAGCTAGTGTTTCCTGGCTTCCTATCCTTGTGGCGTAGTATGAGAGCCATCTAGGTTGTTGCAATGCATCAGCCAGGAGAAGGGTGTCTATAGTCAGAGAATGACACAAAAAATAGCATCTGTGGTGAGGTTAGACTTGGTGTTGGATTATAATTAAGCTAGTTCTGCAAAGCTGGGAAGCATGGAAATGGACTGCCATTGTGAAATGGACATGGGATAATTTAGGAGACAACAAGGATCTGAGTAGCTCTCACCTGTAATCCTAGCTACTCAGGATGCTGTGATCTGAGTACTGAGGTTCAGAGACAACCTAGGCACAAATATCAGATAGTTTCTTTCTTCCAATTAACTAGCAAAAATGAACTAGAGCTGTGGCTGAAGTACTAGCCATAAGAAAAAGAGCTAAGGGTCAGCACTGAACACATGCTAGCATGAAAAAAATGAGAAAGACATAAGAAGGGAAATTACAAGAAACTTACTGTGAACAATTAGACCTCTAATTATCTTTCTTTTTATTAGCAAGTATAGGTTGTACAAGAAGGAGGTTGTGACGTTCCCATACATGGATACAATGTATCACAGTCATACCCACTCCATCACCTACCCAGTCTTATTTCCAGTTAACACTAAAAAGCCAGAAGCAGTGAGGTAGCTCAAGTGGAAGAGTCCCAGCCTTGAGCAAAAATCTGAAGTGACATTACCAGGTCCTGAGTTGAAGCCCTAGTACAAGGACCACCACACCCAACAAAAATAAAATATTCCATGGGAATGAATGTAGATCTTGTAACATACAACTACAGAAAATAGTAATGTCTGGCATTGAGCTCCCTTAAATTATAAATAACATGAGGAAACAAAGGTCCAAAGTCTTTTTGAATAGCATTTTATTTTCTGAGGATAACAGAATAACAAGACATTGTTATTGTCTGTTCTGTCACATGGTGTTAGATATAAGTATGAGATACTCTGCAGGAAGAACCTCTGTGCAACTTCTGAGGAAACAGAAGTTGGCTGTTCTTTTAAGGGTGAAGGAAATACTTTGTATCTTTTGATGGCGGTGAATCTATGGGAAATCATCAACCTATTAAAAAAACTAGATATAGTTATAGAATTATATCATCTTATATTAAGAAAGGTCATTAAAGGCACTTTAAAACTAAACAAAGAGGGGCTGGGAAGGTGTCTGAATGGTAGAGTGCTTGCCTCACATGCATGAGGCCCTGGGTTCAATTCCTCAGAACCACATAAGCAGAAAAGCAGAAAGTGGTACTGTGGCTCAAGTGGTAGAGCACTAGCCTTGAGCTGAAAAGCTGAGAGACAGCTCCCAGGCCCTTTGTTCAGACCCCATGGCCAACAAAATACATACATACATACATACTTACATAAACTAAGAATAAGAACTTTAAGAGCGTAAACTAATAGAAATGGAATATAACTTAAATAGCAATCTACAAATTTATACTGTTAAATTCATTGAGTACTTAAACAAATGGGGAAATTCAATTCTTTCCCATAATAGATTGTTAACTGAAGAATATAATTTGAGTGAGGGAATTTTGTGTAGATGCCTATTACATATCATCTAATAGAAATGCCATGTAAGCCAGAACACAGAAGCCTCCCACAGGACATAGTGCTGTCTGAAAATGAACTCATGGAAAAATGGTACAAAACCTCGTTCAGAAGTCATACTAAAATTTTTCTGTGTATATGCTGATCCTGGGGTTAGAACTGAGGGCTTGGGTGCTGTCTTTGAGCTAATTTTGCTCAAGACTAGTGCTGTGCCACTTGAGTCACAGCACCACTTCCAGGAGTGTTTTAGTAGTTTTTTGGAGATGAGTCTCATGGACTTTCTTTCATGGGCTGGCTTCAAACATTGGTCTTCAGATCTCCACCTCCTGAGCAGCTAAGGCTATAGGCATGATCCAGCAGTGCTGGGCTCCAAACTGACAATTTTCTCTCAAGAAATATCACTTCACACTGAAATAGTGAATCCAAATAGCTCATAATGGAACAAGGAATAATATTTCCACAGCAACCTATAGTGGATCTATTCGCATATACTGTGACAGATACCAAATGTTCCCAAATCAAATCTACCCTAACCATTTTTCTCTCATAGACCCTTCTTAAAGCAATTTCAGCAGGTTTTGTTAGTTTGTTTTGTGCTTATTCTAGGTCTTGAACTCGGGGCTTGAGTACCATATCTATGCTCCTTTTGCTTAATCTTAGCATGCTACCACATGAGCTACAACCCATTTCCTTTCTTTTGGTAGTTTTTTTTTTTTTTTTTTGTCGGTCGTGGGGCTTGAACTCTGGGCCTGGGCGCTGTCCCTCAGCTCTTCAGCTCAAGGCGAGCGCTCTACCACTTGAGCTACAGCGCCACTTCCGGTTTTCTGGTGGTTTTTATTGGAGATAGGAGTCTCACGGTCTCTCCTGCCCGGGCTGGCTTTGAACCGCGATCCTCAGATCTCAGCCTCCTGAGTAGCTAGGATTACAGGCGTGAGCCACCAGCGCCCGGCCTTTTGGTAGTTTTTTGGAGATAAGACTCACTGATTTTTCCTGCTTACAACCTTCTGAATAGATAGGATTAAAGTTGTGAGCCACTTTCCCCCACCTTCATTGTTTACTTTTGTAGGAGCACATAAAGTACTTCCACCACATTTGTCCATTTGCCCTTCCCTTCACAATGCTACCCCCACCAAAAACCTTATAATAGATTTCTTAATCCTTTGATTAAAGTAAACTAAGCAAAGAGACAATTAAAAATGATATGCTATGTCTTAGGTTGCCTTGATCTTAGCAGAGTATCACTTCAAGTTAAAACTGATTAACAAAAATTGAAGAAAAATACCGAGGAGACTCAAAATTGAACAAAGTAAATCCTAATCTTCAAGTTTCAGGTCTCCAAGTAAAAGGAAAGCAGAAACTGTTGTTGGGAGTTCCAGGTAACCAGTGAGGCTTGATAGTCAAAAGTGATGTGTGATCCTGAAGTCTGAGGGGAGTATGAGCAGTACTAATGTATAAGTGTTTAAAATCCCTCACTTCAATGGTTATGCTGGGGTGAAGTTGAGAATGTCCTTGTTCAAGGTTTTGGGTATCATCATATTTATGACTTCATGAAATCCCATAACATCATGATGCCTCTTCCTGAAAATTCATTGAGTAATCCTAGCTACTCAGAAGGCTGAGATCTGAGCATCATGGTTTAGTTATCTCCAATTAATCACCAAAAAGATGGAAGTGGAACTGCAGCTCAAGTGGAAAATCACTAACCTTGAGGGGGAAAAAAAGCAAACAAGAACAGATTCTAAGCCCTGAGTTCAAGTCCTAGCAGTGGGGATGGGGAGAGTTTGATTGAGAAGGAAGACAAAAGACAGTCAAAGCCAAGAGTAAAGTAGGCCCTAAAAGTTCAGAGATTACAACCTAGAATGCCTTTAACCAAGGATGCTTGTCTTAGTTGGGTTTTTCTTATTGTGATTTTTATAGGCAAACAGCATTGAATTGGAGAAAAAATAGCTTTCTCAACCTAAACCAAATATCAAAATGAAGAAAAAGTCTATCTTGTGCAAGCCTATAAAGCAGGAGTTACTGGAGGGGAATGAAGAAAGCCTAAAGAAGAGCTCAGCATCCCAGAGAATGGTGTGTCAGACCAGGAAAGCAAAGAGGAGGACCAGGAGCCAGAATCATCATGTGACCTCAACTCTGTGGATATGTGCAGAGTCATGTGTTCACTCACTAACTCTTAGGATTTTGTCATGGCTAGGACACTAAACTCGCTCCTTACTCAAATTTTCCCTTTCATCTGCTTGATCTCAAAACTTCTTAACTTGGGTGGCATTTTTTGTGCTTTTGAAAATTTTATTATTTCTCAAAAACAGCCTTTGAAGTGTTAAAAGGACATCTGGGTGAATAAAGTGGAAATATTCGAGTTTGGTTAAAAAAAAAATGAATGAACTGAGGCAGTTGGAAGACCATGGGAAGAGGTGTAATAAGAATAGTCTCTTACGTGGGAAAAGTCTTAGCAGTTTTACCTTCAGCTCCATCTGTAAGAAACCATTAACATTCTCTATTAGTAGAGTTATTATTTGTATAATTAAATTTGGAATTGGCACTTGATGATCCAAATATTAAGTACCATGTCCCCTGAGCAAAGTTTAGGTTGTTTGATATAAAGTTGAAGAGCCTACAAGTTTAAATTTTTCTTTAATATAATAAGTAACAGACTATTTTTCAAAATCTACTTGGTATGGCGAACTTGAATTGCTAGGCCTGGTAATACTTTTCATTGTAGGAACAACTAGTTTTTCTACATAGCTCTTACCCTATACCCTGATGCCCTACTCTGCTTTGTTAGCCTTGTCCAGTACTTTGGGATGTAGTCCTTTGGTTTATTTTTATCATTCTAAAGCTAGTCTCTATCATCATAGATATGTCAGAATTGGCATGTTGGTCTAAATATCTGGTAATAAATCTATTTCTTCCACTGTTAACCCCACAGACATCTTTAGGTAGAAAAATGTTGTTTCCTGCTCTTTGCCTTAGCACCATCTTCCTAGAAAAAACAGCACCATGAGAGCCAAGTAGAGGAAGCGAATGCGCAGGCTGAAGGGCAAAAGAAGAAAGATGAGGCAGAGGTCTAAGTAAACCAGTTTGTGCACCCATCAAGGCCAGAGGAGCAGGAGGAATAAGGAATGCCATAGGCTGGGACGCTGAGATGTTGGACTGCATGCCGCTGTGATTTCCCAGTGGATCCAGAACTTTCATTGCCAAGATCATCTCTGAAAGACACACCTTGCTCATAACCAAGCATCCCCTGATGATCCTGTGCCCCAGACCTGTGACATTCTGGACTAGTTCTGTTCATAGTTGTGGCCAAGTGTGACACATGTACAATAAACCATCTCTTTTGCTGTTGCAAGAAAAAAACAGAAAGAAAAATGTTGTTTCCTTATTGAAAATTCACCCATTTCAAATATTTTGTGGAAGTTTCTTTTTTGTTTATTGTTTTTTGTTTTTTGGATTTTGTTTTTTGTTTTGTCAGTCATGGGACTTTAATTCTGGGCCTAAGCACCGTCCCTCATTCTTCAGCTCAAGGCTAGCACTCTACTACTTGAGCCACAGTGCCACTTCTGGTTTTCTGAGTAGTTTATTGAGATAAGAGTCTCAGGGACTTTCCTGCCTGGGCTGGCTTTGAACCATGATCCTCAGATCTCAACCTCTTGAGTAGCTAGGATTGCAGGCTTGAGCCACCGGTATCTGGCTGGAAGATTTTTATATGTGGATTTATGGAGGGGTGTATTTGTTTTCTACTTTTCAAACCATTATTTAATGACCATTATTTTGGTATTGAGCAATTTTATTATTTTAATTTGGGGCATTGCTTTATTTTGTTATGTTTTTGCCCATAATGGTATTTGAAATCAGGGTCTCATACTCACCTTACTTGAACCACTGCTCAAGTCCAGCTCTTTGCTTGTTGAAGATGGAGTTGCAGACTTTTCTGCCTGGCCTGGCTTTGAATCACCATTCTCCAGATCTTAGCCTCCTAATTGAATTTTATGTGTTCAATAGTGTGGAATGTAAGCCAGGCATGGGAAGCTAACAACTATAATCCTAGCTACTCAGGAGACTGAGATGTGAAGTCAATCCCAAACATAAAAGTTCATAAGTCTCTCAACTCTAACAAACTTCTCAGAAAAGGCTAGAAGTGGTGCCATGACTCAGGTGGTAGAATGCTAGCTTTGAGCAGAAGAAGCTCAAGACAGCACCTAATCCCTGAGTTCAAGCCTCTGCCTGTTGGGGTGGGGGGCAGAAGATTGGGTTTCAAACAGTCAATTGGAAACTCTTCTTCCCAACATTTCATGACCAGTCTTCCCTCTCCTCCTTCATAAAGGCCACAGTATTACAGGTTTTCTACCAGAGTCATAGAAACTGGTAATATTAAGTGCTTTTTGTTTTACATTCAATTCACTTTGGAACTTTAAAAAACTTCTATAACTTATAATATTTATACTACTGAAAAATAACTGATTTTTTGAAAAGCATAGAAAAAAATCTTTGTCAAGGGTCCCAGTGGATACTAAGGAACATTATTGGGAAATTTTTACTTGGTTGCTTGTCTGTTGAATCATTTAAACACATGTGGAATTTGGGGTTTTTCAACATTTTACCACCAAATCTTCAACAAACTACGTTGCCTCATTGGATTTTGCTTCAAAAATTATAAAATATTTTGACATATTTTTGGTTTGGTCTTTTGGGGATTTTGGCTTTTGGAGTGCTAGTGGGCCAGTACGTAGGCTTGAATGGAGGTCTGGTATCTTGCTTAGATTATTTTGTTCAATGCAATCACTGTGTCATTTAAGTCAGATTTCCACTTCTGGTTTTTGCTACTTAATTGAAATAAGAATCTTGAGGATTTGTTTCCTTGGGTTGGCATCAAACTGTGATCTTCAGATCCCACCTTCATGAGCAGCTGAAATTACAAGTATGAGCCAAACCCTGGATATATTGTACTACCTATAAAACCAAAAGATGGACAAAATTCAGACGCAAGTGTGTATGATATGTATTTTACATAATTATATAGACAAATATAACCATGTAAGTGTGTGTGTGTGTGTGTGTGTGTGTGTGTGTGTGTGTGTGTGTGTGTGTGATTTTAAATGTGTAGAGGGAAATGAAGATGTATTGAGGAAAGATTTCACCTAGGTTTTTTCACAGACTGGGCTACAATACAGTCATCATCCCATCCATCTGCATCCTTACCTAAGATATGCACATCCTGTGGTGGTATCATGGTTATTTTTTGTGTGTGAGAGCCACTACTGAGGCTTGGATTCAGGGCCTGGATGGTGTCCCTTAACTTTTGTTGTTGTTGCAAGGCTGGTAGTCTGCCTTTTGAACCACAGCTCAGCTTTCTGTCTTTTGCTGGTTAATTGGAGGTAAGGGTCTTTTTGCATGGGTTGGCTTTGAACTGGGATCCTAAGATCTCAGCCTTCTGAGTAGCTAGGATTACAGGCTTGAGCCTCCAGTGTTTAGCTTTTCATTATTACTTTTACAACCTACATACTCATACACATCCCTTGCATCCAAAAATCTGACAGTTCAGGCTAACTGACAAGATGTGAGGAAAGATGGCTGAGTGGATAAGTTTCCAAATGGGCATCTAGCCATATTAATATCATTTTGGTAGGTAACTTACCCTTTAGTGAGCACATATTTCCTCTTTCATTCTTTCTTTAGAAGTCAGTGAAATGTTTTTGATATATCTTTCAAATATTATCTCCCAAACAGGAGATAATATTTTAATATATTTGACAATATTTCAGATGAGGGGTCTTGGTTGTCTGGAGCTCTGTGGGAAGAAGGCATCCAGCTGGGCTGTGGGCAAAGAGCTGATGTTTTCTATCTGCTGGTTGCAGAGAAAAAGGTTTTCTTCCTGGAAAGGCTTTGAATCCAAACCCTCTGCTTTCAGGCTTCTGAGGATTACAAGCATAAAGCACCACCAACTGGCTCATTTTAGAAGCCTTAGTTGCTTTTCATTCATCCCTTTTTTCCTGCAAGGTTGATCTAGGCAGCCTGGTTGTACCTCATGATAAAGTGATTTTTATAATACTTTGCCTCTGCCATTTCTGAAACTTATTTCCTCAGTACTGGGTATATGAAGTTGATCTAAACCCAGTAACATTTTCCTTCTGAGATGTTAGGTAGCTTATTTAAATCATTTATCCTTTCCTTTGGCAAAGCAATCAAGATGTTTCTGTAAAACCCAATTTCATGAGAGTATTATAGTTAGAAATTATCATATGCACACTTCAATATAGTCTATGCTTTATTGATTTATTGATTTATTTATTTAGGTCAGTCGTGGCACTTGAACTCTGGGCCTAAGCCCTTTCCTTCAGCTCTTCAGATCAAGGTTAGTGCTCCACCACTTTAGCTAGAGCACCACTTCCAGTTTTCTGATGGTTTATTGGAGATAAGAGTTTCACGGAGGGAGTTCCGGGAAGATGGCGGAGGAGAAGCTGGAATCTGAACAAGCTCTCGCATAGAAAGTAGGTTTAGAGTTCCAGTGAACAGTCCTAAGCCAGAGAATCACACCAAGTGTGCCATCACAGGACAGAGAGTTAGACAAGAGAGGGGAAGCCAAGGAAACGCATCAGCTGCCGCTCCGGCGGCGGGGTCACGGCGGCGACCACCGCCGCAGAGTCATACCTGAGACACAGAGAGTCGGGGACGAAGGAGCCAGACGCAGCGGACGAGCGGATTCTACTCAACACCAACAAGAACCGACAAGGAGCGAACATCTTCATCCTGCTGTTTGCAGACCAGAGACGACCCAGGATCCAAGACTCGGCGTGAGTACAAGCCCGATGTCCTCACTCCTCAGGGAGCAGAGGAGGGAAGGCCACCCCTCCCCCCCCCAGCACCGGTGATCTCCATCTTGGATACCGACAAAGCTCGGAGGAGCTGCTAGCTCCAGCTCAGGCCTTGGAATAAAATGAGTCATTTAGCAGGTCACAAGAACTTAACGGCGAAGTGACCTGCCAGACTCAGCTCCATCCAGGGAAAAGTCACCCAGCTCAGGCGCCAGCCATCGGAGTGGCTTGCCTCACTGGGTAACCAGAGCCAGAGGCTGCCCCTCCCTCTAGCAGCCACCACAATCAATTGAAAAACAGAAACCCTGAGAATGGCTCCAGGCTGGGCACTGTGAGCTTTATCACAAAATAGCCCCAGGGAAAAGCTACTGTTTGTTGAAAGGCCTCAACTCTACCCAGAACCTAGCCTCATCACCACATCCCCCTCTTTTGTGACTCTCAAAGCAGAAAACTAACCTGGGAGGGGGATCTCAAAATCTTGGGTAAAGCAGAGCATTTTTCTGCCTCTTCCAACCAACCGACTTAAGAAACCAATCAAGCCACAGGACCACAAGCTGACCAGAGACTCCAACAAGAGACTGGTTGCAGACAAAAGGGAGATACAGGATTCTTCCCACTCCTCCCCCCCCAAAAAAAAAATCAAAAGACTTTTTTTCTTTTTTTTTTCTTCTTCTTCTTTTTTTCTTTTTTTTGCTTGTTTTTTGTTTTTTGTTACCTTATATATATATATATATATACATATATATATATATAAATTTTTTTCCCTTCTAAAACTTTTATTAATCTTTAATTTTTGCCTCTTCTGAAAAAATAATTGTTTTCCAGTAACTTTTTTTTTCTAATCTTATAATTTTTATTTTAGGAATACGTGAATGAGAGTTTTCCCTTCTTTTCTTGTCTTCTTTCTCTTTTTCTTTCTTTCTTAATTATCTTTTTGTTTTTTATCTAGCTCTACTGAACTTCTGATCTTTTCTTCTCCCTTTCCCATCCTTAAAGCTTTTCACATCTCCTCTATGTCCCTCCCCTTCTCTGAACATATTCACATTCCTCTCTAAATAGACGGTCTTTTAACCTCTATAATAACATTAATTTTTACGTTTCTATTCTTTTTCTGGTCTCTCTTTATTCCCCTTTCCGTCTCTTCTTTTTCTCTCTCTCTCTACTTGCATCCTACCCAACCCATTTCCTGCACTGTGATTAGGACATAGTTAACTCTCCCTGTGCTTCCCCACACCAATCTATTCCTATTTTTCACCCACATCTCTCCCCAATCCTAATAATTTCTGGTTTTCCAAATTCTTTTCTGGGGTTCGAAGTCCTTTAACATATAGTCGTTTGATATTGAATAGATGTATCTGTTGAACTAGATTGTATCTGTAGACTATTGACTGTACAAATGCAAACTTTGGTTGATGGTTGCCTTAAGATAGTGTTCTAGCACAAAACTGGTGCAATCTTTATCTCAAATGGGCCGAGTAAGCCAGAAAAACACAAGAAAAATGGCAAATTCGGGTATCTCACTTCCCAACCTTGATAAACAGGGATTAGAACAGATAAAGAATAATCCAGAGGAGAGTTCCCAAATAGCTCTACAAACACTAATAGCAAACATGATAAATGAGAAGTTTGACAATGTACAAAGGACTCTGTATGAGCGTGATAGGGAGAGAGAGGAGGCATCCCAGAAGTTTATACAGGAATATCATAAGCGTGAGGAAGCTTCTCAAATCTGATACAGGATTTGGGTGAACAACTTGAGAATACTCAAACAGAAAGGGAGGAATGGCATGAGCAGGCAGAGAACACTCAAAGAGAACTGCAGGAATCCCACAGAAGGGAGGAAACTAATCAAAGAGTAATTCACGAATTAAGAGACCAGGTAGAGAATACACAAAGATCACTAAAGGCATTCATGGAATCCATTAACAAAGAGCTGAAGGAAGTCAGGGAGACCACAAAGGGAATGCTGAATGGAACCCAACAGAAGGAATGGGAGTCCAAAGAAACCATAACCAATCAACTAAGTGATTTGAGAACAAACACTGAACACCAAATTAAGGAAGTAAAGAAATTCATACAAGACCTAAGACAGAGCTTCAACAAAGAACTTGAAGCCATCAAAGCTGACCAATTAGAAGGAAAAGAGATAAAAAACAAAGTAGAGAGTCTTGACAGCAGGTTAGACCATGCAGAAGATCGAATCTCAGGGATTGAAGACAGCCTAGATATTATAGAGAAAGAACATACAACCATCCAAGACAAGTCCAAGAAATATGATAGGTCTATCCAACACCTGGAAGACACCATCAGAAGGCCCAATCTAAGGATAATGGGTGTAGAGGAGCACCTAGAAACAGAAGTTAATGGTCTAGGAAATTTGTTTAACAGGATCCTAGCAGAGAACTTCCCAAACATGCAAAAAGATAGGCCTATTCAGATACAAGAAGCTTTTAGAACCCCAAATAGACCAGACCAGAATAGGACATCCCACCATCACATTATAATCCACACAGGATCAACCCAGACCAAGGAAAAGATCCTTAAAGCTGTCAAGGAGAAAAGGTTAATCACCTATAAAGGGAAACCAATTAGAATCACCTCAGATTTCTCAGCAGAGACAATCAAAGCAAGAAGAGCCTGGAACGACGTATGCCATGCCCTAAAAACAAACAACTATCAACCAAGAATACTGTACCCAGCTAAACTCTCCTTCATAACTGAAGGCCAAATAAAAACCTTCCATAGCAAAGAAAAATTGAAACAATACATCTCCACCAAACCAGCCCTGCAAAAGATTCTTAAAGATGTCCTACACATAGAAAACCAACAAGAACGCAACAAAGGCCAAGAAACTGCACCCAAACTGAGAATCCAAGAACCTTAGGAAGAACCCAGTTTTCACAGCCCCCAAGAAGGTGGATAACATGGCAAGAACTCCCAAATACCTCTCAGTCCTATCTCTTAACGTTAACGGACTGAACTCTCCAATTAAGCGACATAGACTGTCTAGTTGGATTAAAAAACAAGACCCTTCTATCTGCTGCCTGCAGGAGTCACATCTTGCCCGTAAAAACAAACATATTTTCAAGGTTAAAGGCTGGAACAAAATCTACCAAGCAAACGGCCCTCATAAACAGGCGGGAGTTGCAATCCTAATATCAGATAAAATAGACTTCAAATTAAAATTCGTGAGAAGAGATAAAGAAGGTCGCTACATAGTAATTAAAGGATCTCTCCTTCAGGAGGATATTACAATTCTAAATATCTATTCCCCAAACAATGGAGCACCCAAATTTATCAAAGAAACACTACTTTCCCTCAAATCCCATATAGATCCAAAGACATTAATTGTTGGGGATTTTAACACACCACTCTCCCCACTAGATAGATCAACTCGGCAAAAACTCAACAGAGAAACCGCAGATCTAAACAGCTGCATAGATCAACTAGACTTAACAGACATTTACCGAACATTTCACCCAGCAGCATCAGAATACACGTTCTTCTCAGCAGCACATGGAACGTTTTCTAAAATAGACCACATTTTAGGCCACAAAGCAAACTTGTCTAAATTCAGAAACATTGAAGTTATACCTTGCATTCTCTCTGACCACAAGGGAATAAAATTAGAATTCAACACCAAAAGCCACCAAAGAAAGTCCGGTATCACATGGAGGCTGAACAACACACTGCTGAATCATGAGTGGGTCATGGAAGAGATTAGAAAGGAAATTCAAATGTTGATGCTATTCAACAAAAATGAACACACAAATTACCAGCTCCTCTGGGACACAGCAAAGGCAGTACTCAGAGGCAAGTTTATAGCTCTGAGCTCCTACATCAACAAATTGGAGAGATCTGAAACCAACGATTTAATGACACATCTAAACCTCCTTGAAAAAGAGCAGCAAGATAAACCCCAATCCAGTAGACGGAAAGAAATAATCAAAATTAAATCAGAATTATATGAATTAGAATCCAAAAAAACTATAGAAAGAATCAACAAAACAAAGAGTTGGTTCTTCGAAAAACTTAACAAAATTGACAGACCCTTAGCAAACCTTATCAGAAAAAGGAGAGAACACACCCAAAGTAATAAACTCAGAGATGAGAATGGAAACATCACCACGGAAACAACCAAGATTCAGAACATTATAAGGGAATACTTCTCAAAACTTTATGCTAATAAGTTTGAGAACTTGACAGAAATGGACCTTTTCCTAGCAAATATTGACATGCCAAAACTAAACCAAGATGAGTTAAACCAGCTTAACAGGCCCATATCAAGCATTGAAATAGAAACAGCAATAAGAGACCTCCCAGCTAAGAAAAGTCCAGGACCAGATGGTTTTACAGCGGAATTTTACAAGGCCTTCAAAGCAGAGCTCACACCAATACTCCTCCAACTCTTCAATGAAATTGAAAGAGAAAGCTCACTACCGAACACATTCTATGAAGCCATCATAACCCTCATCCCAAAACCAGGCAGGGACTCATCAAAGAAAGAGAACTATAGACCCATTTCTTTGATGAACATTGATGCAAAACTTCTCAACAAAATTTTGGCCAATCGACTTCAACAATTCATCCAAAAAATCATACACCACGATCAAACAGGATTCATTTCAGGGATGCAAAGCTGGTTCAATATACGCAAATCAATTAATATTATTCATCACATCTACAGGAGCAAGAATAAGAACCACATGGTTATCTCAATAGATGCAGAAAAAGCATTTGACAAGATCCAACACCCCTTTATGATGAAGGTTCTGGAAAAATTAGGAATCCATGGAACATTCCTCAATACAATAAAGGCTGTATATGACAAACCTACAGCCAGCATTATACTCAATGGTAAAAAACTAAAGCCATTTCCTCTTAACTCAGGAACAAGACAAGGATGCCCACTCTCTCCACTTCTCTTCAATCTAGTATTAGAATGCCTAGCTACAGCAATAAGACAAGATGCAGACATAAAGGGGATCCAAATAGGGAAAGAAGAAATAAAACTCTCCCTCTTTGCAGATGACATGATCTTGTATTTAAAGAATCCCATAGACTCCACTCCCAAATTACTCAAGCTGATTCAAAACTTTGGCAAAGTAGCAGGTTATAAAATTAACCCCCCAAAATCAATGGCTTTTCTATATGCCAACAATGAGAAAAGTGTGGCTGAAATTAGGAAAGCAACTCCATTTGTAATAGCCCCACAAAAAATAAAATACCTAGGAATTAACTTAACCAAAGAAGTGAAGGACCTCTATGATGAAAACTTTAAAATCTTGAAAAAGGAAATCAACACAGACCTTAAAAAATGGCAAAACCTCCCATGCTCCTGGATTGGCAAGATTAACATCATGAAAATGGCAATACTTCCCAAGGCTATCTACAAATTCAACGCGATACCTATCAAAATTCCACCCTCATTCTTCAAGGAAATAGAGGAGGCAATCCAAAAATTCATATGGAACAATAAAAGACCCCGAATAGCAAAAACGCTCCTCAACGGAAAGAACACTGCTGGAGGAATATCAATACCAAATTTCAAACTCTACTATAAAGCCATAGTAATCAAAACAGCTTGGTATTGGCATAAGAACAGATGTCAGGACCAATGGAATAGAATTGAAAACCCAGAAATGAACCTACAGACCTATAGCCATCTAATCTTCGATAAGGAAGCTAAAACAATAGAATGGAAGAAAGACAGCCTCTTCAGTAAATGGTGCTGGCAAAATTGGTTAACTACATGTAGAAAACTAAAGCTAGATCCTTATATATCACCCTGCACCAGAATCAACTCCAAATGGATCAAAGACCTTGAAGTCAAAGCAGACACTCTGAAAACATTACAGGATGGAATAGGAGAAACCCTAGGTCTCCTTGGCTCAGGTCGAAATTTTCTGAATAGAGACCCGGAAGCACAACAAATCAAAGAAAGATTGGACAAATGGGATTGCATAAGGTTGCAGAGCTTCTGCAGGGCAAATGACATAGCTCGCAAGATCAATAGAAAGCCCACGGATTGGGAGACCTTTACTAGCCATACAACAGACAAGGGTCTCATATCTAAAATATACTTGGAACTCAAGAAATTAAACCACCCAACAACAAATCCTCAAAGAAACAACTGCCCAATAAATAAGTGGGCGAAGGACTTAAAGAGAAGCTTCTCTGAAGAAGAAAGAAGGATGGCCAATAGACACATGAAGAAATGTTCAAAATCCCTAGCCATAAAAGAAATGCAAATCAAAACAACATTGAGATATCACCTCACTCCAGTTAGAACAGCAAAAATCAAGAACTCTAACAACAACAGATGCTGGAGGGGATGTGGACAGAAAGGAACCTTACTTCATTGTTGGTGGGAATGTAAACTTGTTCAACCACTTTGGAAAGCAGTATGGAGGTTCCTCAAAAGACTTCACATAGATCTCCCCTATGATCCAGTAATCCCACTTTTGGGCATTTACCCAAATGTGTACAAACAAGACCACACTAAAGCTACCAGCACAACTATGTTTATTGCAGCATTATTTACCATAGCTAACATATGGAACCAACCCAGATGCCCCTCAGTAGATGAATGGATCAAGAAAATGTGGTATATATACACAATGGAATTCTATGCCTCCATCAGAAAGAATGACATTTCCCCATTTGTTAGGAAATGGAAAGGTTTGGAAAAAATTATATTAAGTGAAGTAAGCCAGTCCCAAAGAAGCATAGGTCCCATGGTTTCCCTTATTTGCCATATCTAGTATAGGTATGTGTCAAGCGGAAAAGGTCAGATAATGTGATGTTAGGAAAATGAACCCTTAAATATGTATTTTAATGTTTTCGTTTCTTTCATGCATGTGTTTCTAACGCATTTATAAGATTATTTCTTTGTTGCTTTGTATGTCCCTCCCCCACAGTTTAACCCCTGCTTTCACTATATTTGATGTCAGTATAACATGTGGAGGAGATGGGGACAAACAAGTCGTTTCAGGATGCAGGTGGACCTGTTGCAACAATGAGAAGTAGAAAATGTCATGTCAAAAACAGCTTTACAATGTCGGTGTGGGTGGGGGAGGGGGGTATAATTGGGTGGGGGGAGGGCTGTAAAATTGGGTGGGGGGAGGGGGGAGGCGGGGAAGGGAAGTGAAGGGTAAACAAAGGAGGAGGCTGCAATGCTTGGTAAGAAATGTATGCATTATCCTGCCCATGTAATTGTAGCCCCTCTGTACAGTATGTTCTCAAATAAAATAAAATACAATTAAAAAAAAAAAAAAAAAGAGTTTCACGGAGTTTCCTGCCCATGCTGGTTTTAAACCATGAGCCTCAGATCTCAGCGTCCTAAGTAGCTAGGATTACAGGCCTGAGCCACAAGTGCCCGGCAGTCTCTGCTTTTATAAACTTATAGATTGGTTGGAAGAATGATGATTGTTGAATTAATTTAGTAACTATTCTATAGATTTTAATCCTTAAGGCTTATTAACTCAAAAAGGGATTAAATACATTCAGAATAGTGGAATGTGGCAACTACTGATTTGATGTATGTGGACAAATGATCAGATTTCTTATGATTACTAAAAAGATTTCTTCAAATTTCCAGTGGTAGGCTGCTGTGCTAACTTGGAGGAGACAGTGGTGATGCTGGAGCTCTGAAAACTGGCTATGAAGCAGAATTCAGAGGAGAGCATTTGCTAAGGATATAATTTCCAAGGCTCAGACCAAATATATTGAACTAGATTGCCCAATGATGAACAATGGGGCACATTTTGTTTGTTGGTTTGTCTTGTGAAGATTTAAATTTTGAGCCTGGGTACTGTCCCTTAGGTTTTTTTTTGTTCTAAGCTAATGTTCTACCTCTTGAACCACAGCGTCACTTCCAGATTTTTGGTGGTTGATTGAAAGCCAGTCTTACCAAATTTCCTCTTTGGGCTTGCTTCAAACCTCATCCTCAGATATTGGCCTTGGGGGTAGTTAGGATTCGAGGTATGAGCCACCAGTACCCAGCTAGGATCACATTTTAAAAGTTTTCTCTAGGTTAGTCTGGTGTGTCTGGTTACAATTTGAGAACATTGGTTCCGGTGAGTCATGTCCGATTTAGAGTAAAATCAGAACTTTTCTTCCTGTAACAAGTAGCACACAATATCTAATTTATTCCTCTCTTCATCTCTGATCTCTTTCTTCTTCATTGTACCAGTCCTTCCTTGTTCCATGAACTTCAGCATGTCAGTGCTTTCTTCCTTTTCTTAAACAAGTCAGGTCCATTCCCACCATTGGGAATGTGCTTGCTGTTCTTGCTACCTGGAACATCTGCTCCTAGAAAATTGCATGGATGATGGCCCTGCTTTCAGATCAAATGTCCCCTCCTCAGGGATGTCTCTTCCTATCCCCACTGTGAAGTTGTACCCACAATACCACCAATGTCATGCCTCTGAGTTATAGAGATTGTCATTATGATTTCTGGTTTTCTTCTCAGCATGAAATAGGCATGGAGGCAGCCACATTCACTTCTGTTTCTCCAACCCCTGCCTAGTGCCTGGTCTTTAGTGCTCAGGAGCCTTAGCATGGGAATAAGCCTGTTCCAGCTCAAGTAATCCTAGCTACCAGTCAGGACAGCTCATCAAGCTGTAGCCTGGTGTCTAGCAGTCATTTCCTCTCATCTTTTGTGCTCTCTGTGTATCTGAGTCCACCTGATGGCCAGATCAGTGCCTGAAACCTATCTGCTGCCATGGCAAAAGTATCTGTGATGTCATAGAAGTTATGGCCATTGTTTTGTGAAGCTGTGAGGACACCCACCCCCACAAAAGGTCACCCAGACAGGGATCTCCCATGCCCAGGAGTACATTCAAAAGTTCAGCAACCAAACCATCCCTCACCCCCTGATGCACTCAGTGTGTTTCCATTTCTTTAAAAAAAAAAGAAAAAGAAAAGAAAAAATCAAGACATGCCTTTGATGATTTGTCACAGAATTATTGAAACATAGTATATAATTTTATGTGAGTATTTGTAAGACTTTGTCCATCTCTGGAGCCATTGGCATATTTATATGTGTTTGCAGCTTGGGAACAAAAATAATCTTTAATTCAGTATAGTCAGAGACTATAGTTCAGAAGGCTCTTTTGAGATCCTTTTGGAGAGAATGCTAACTTTCCATCTACAGGTGGCCATCTTGGTACAGGAATTGAATAGATTATCATAGGATAAGAAGCTTGTCCTTATTTCTACTGACTTTTCTCTGGGGTCAGGGAGGGTGATCCAACGGCATATGTGTCTTTGCTATCCTGGAGGGGCCCAGACTTCCTCTCAAAGTCTAATGCCATGATGGTAAAAGAGGCTAAAACTCAGAACCCACCTTCCTATACAACTAGGATTATAGGTCTGAACCTTGTACATACAACTCATAGCCCTTTTTTGGGACATAATGTGGTCAACTTAATTATATTCACTTCATACATAGATACACAAATGTATATACACATGTATTTATTCATCTATTTATAAACAGTATTATATCCACACACACAAATATATATTTATATAATTATAATCAAAGTTATATCACCACTTTCCCCAATAATGCTTTATACTGGTTTGTGAAAAAATACCCTTGAGACTAAAAATGTTAAATGCTCTCATAGTTTGAAAAAATCATATTCAATCTTACATAATATATTATATATAATATAGTGTAAAGAATATAACATGTATTTACATATAACTAATTTAATTATGGATTTCCTTCCCAATTAATTACGGAACCATTTAGACAATGATAATTGTCTAAATCTAAATCTATTTTACTGTTGTCAGGAAATACATTATTATAATAAGGCTTGCAAAATTCACATTGGTGAGTTCCAAAGCCTCAATAATTAAAATATACAACTAGGATGATAGAAACAAAATAATAGAAAAAGGAAGAATGGGAGCTTGTGGGAAGGAAAAAAACCTCAACAACCCAAACCTCCACAACCCATGCCTTTTTTCCCCCAAAATCTTTAGAGACTTAATATATTGGAATCAACACTTACAAGCACTACCCAAACAGAAAACAATCACAAATTTAGAATTCAGCTATTCTAGTCTCAATCCATGCCTTCTCTCAGACAAGCAAGTATTCATCATCAATCTCATTTTTTTAAAAAAATCATGTGTATGAGTCTTCTCCATTAACAATTTGATATACCAGAATTTGTTCAGAGTACGTACTTGTGGCTCACACCTGTACTCCTAGCTACTCAAGACTGACATGGAAGGAAAACATTTGGCTTGTCATTCTTTAATGACAGAAGGGAAGCTCAGATGTGTTTAGTATGTAAAAGACCCTTAGGTCATTACTCAGAAGCATAATAAAGAAATGGAAAGGAAGAAAAAGGGAAGAAATATATGTATATGTTACATTGGGTAGGTTTGTGTACATATGTGTCTGTCTATATGTACATAGGCATACATATCCTTTAAAATGTGTATTGTATTGAATGTTTCCATTTTAATCCCCCTTTCTATCCTCTCCCTGCCCTGTACCTGCCATTACCTCTGATTTCACTGTTAGTTCCCTACTTTTGTCCATCTGGAGTCTGTCCATACCGCTTTTCTGGTGGACTTATTGACATCAATCATTCATTTTCCTAAATTTTACAGATATGACATGCAATGTAACTATTTTAGAAATGATAGTGTGGGACAACTTCAAAAAATCAATTTAATGTATGCTGGAGACTCACCTGTAATCTAAGTTCTGAGGATGCTAGGATTCAGTCAGCCAGGGCAGAAAAGCCTGTATAACTCCATCATATTCACTTAATTAGTTAAAAAACAGGAAATGGAGCCATAGCCAAATTGTAAAAAAAATACTGTAAATCTAAGAAGAATTTTATAAGAAAAGCAATATATGCTAACCTCTGCAATTATGGAGTTGGGAGCATTTTGTGAGCATCCAAGACTTGAGTTCTAATCCCTGTACCAGAGCAACAACAGCAACAAAAACCATTTTCTATTACTAAACTAGTCCTGACAATTAATAACCTAAGTTGGTAATGTGCATTTAGTCCAGACGATGCTTATCCAGACTCAAGGGTAAACAGACTGAATTAGGAAAATTGAGACAGAACTGGAGCTAAGGAAATAATACAAAAATAAAAGACTAAAACCTGAAATTAAAATTTAAACAAAATTATAGCAGTTTGAACAAGCAAAGGATATTTTTATGAATAATGGGGTTTTGTGTTTTCTTCTGGCCAAGAAGTTGTACTCAATGCCTATGTGCCGTCCATTAGCTTTTTTGCTCAAGACAAGCACTCTAGTGCTTAAACCACAGCTCCACTTCCAGCTTTTTTTTTTTTTGGATGGTTAGAGCAGATTATTTCTGCCCAGGCTGGCTTTCAATTGTAATCTTCAGATCTCATCCTGGTATCTACGACTGCAGGTGTGAACCACAAGCACCTGGCTGGAATAATAGTTTGAAAGATGCAGTTTTAGAAGAGTTGGAAGACTAAGCCGAGTGAGCAGGTATGCTGAAGCCAAGAAGCTAGAGGCTAGAGGTGTGTAATACTTTTATTATTTGTTCTGATGTAGGAGAAATTATCTTCAGATGGTTTTGATCCTGGACAAAAACACTGTGGAAAAAAAATGCAATGATGTAAGGAATTTTGTGTTCTCAATTTGGGAATCACTGAGAGAGAGAAAAAAATAATAAGCTGCCCTGGCATAGAGCTCAGAAGTTTAAGTTGACTAGGGAGGTATTCTATTACTTGACCCCTGCCCTAGGCAGTTGGTTTTCAGTTTATTTTCAGACAAGGTGTTCACTTTTTGCCCTGGGATGGCATTCAGATTTGCCTTTCCAAAAGCTGTGGTTGATTATAAGTATGCAGCTCTACTACCAGATTTACAAACCAACAATTATATAAATGGAACAGTTGTGGAAACAGAAGAAGAAATGTAGAAGTCCTGTAAAACTTTGTGTTCCTTGGAAATGGAGGTATAGATGATAGAGAGCTAATAGGTTATAGAAATCTTGCCCATGTAATTGTAACCCCTCTGTACAGTATTTTCACAATAAATTAAAAAAAAGAAATTTGAATCTCTGGACTCAGAACCTATAGCACAATTGAACAGTACTTTAGTAGGTCATAAATATCTGATTTCTACTCCCAAAATGACAATAAATACCACCCAGGATATTAAATTGCCTCAAACTGGCCAATTTCTTTGCTTGTCACATTTAAGTCAGGCTTCAAAGCTTTTCTAGGACCTCATTGTATGATTTTGTAGAAACTCAGATTTTTCCAGATATCACTGGCTAGGAGCTTATTGATTCTCCTGAACATAGACTGGGGGCATTTTCCATTAGCCCCATGGGTAATACTTTATCCTGCACAACAAAACAAGTGCTGATTTGACTAGTTTGGAGCCGATCTAGGTGGATTCTAAACGTCAATGGAAGTCATTCTGGATCATGTTCTTCCTTGCTGGTTCATGCAGGTACACCTGCATCACATGTAGGGTTCAGAACCACTGGAATGTGCACAGGGCTCAAAACCTGTTTGGGCTTTGCTACAAATGGAACAAACCCCTCTATGTTCACATGCTTTCTGGAGTGCAGGGATGGCTCCTGATCTCCATTGGTTACCAACACCAACATCACTAATAGATTCCTTATCTGGAGTTCAGGAGAAGCTGCTCTACAGTAATGCTAACCTATGAATGGAAATAGGCACAGGATTTTAGAGTGGACTCTAGAAGTTAAGGTGCAACTAAACTTCCATAAGGATCTAATGGGGGATCTCTATAGTTTGAACTTAGACTGAACACTGATGAGTGGCTATGTTCATGTATTTTCAAAAAGAAAAATTACCTGGCAGAGAATATCCATAAAAGAACATTTTGCCATGCCGGGTAGTACTAGGGGCTCTTGGCCATTCAGGCCCATCCCTAGACACCCAGGTTCCATCCCTATTCACAGGCTCTGAGGCATCTAAACAAGGACTTCTTCCTCTTTTTCTTGGACTCACTGGTCACACACTCCTCCAGCTTTTCAAGAAGAATATGTAAGGGGAAAACCAGTCCGAAGAGGGCAAGTTGAATTTGACATACTGTGTAAGTTCTTTCAGGGTGTCATGGTTCTTACGCTCATAAAAGTCATCATTGTACAAGTCCATCCACACAGTGAAGATGAAACAAATGATGCTGTGGGCAGTTTGGTGACAAGGAAAGTGAGAGCCTGAGCCTGAGCCTTCTACCACAGCCCCTTTCTGCCAGGACTCATGCTGTGGCTGTCCATCATATATGCAGACTTGCATGTTGAGAAATGGAGGAGACTCCTGGGAGCAGAATGATCATCACAACACACTTCCAGGAGCTTCTGAAAGACAATTCTCCAAAATTCACCCTGTGATAGCCAGTGAGAATGTTGTTTCCCCACAGGATCTGATTTTCTGCACACTGCTTTCCCTGTCACCCACGAGAATCCACAATTGCCACCACATTCACAACTGTGTCATTTGGCATTCACTGAAGTGCCAAGCCTCAACCCTCATAAATGGTAGACAAACAAACTTGCACTTTGGTTCAAAAGCCTCAAAGATACCCAGTTTTCAGGAACAGAACTTCTTTTTGTGTCAACATCCACTTACTGGTTTACTTGTTCATCTTCCTCCCAGTTATGATGAAGGGATCTGTACCAATAGGAAGAGAGAAGGAAGTCAACTCTATGGTTCTCCTTTTCTGAACTAAGAGGACACCTATGGGACTGGCTAAGTCCTACACGGTAGTATAAAAGTGGTGGAGAAACTGATGAGATATGTCTCTACAATTCTGTGAAAATTCTGTGAAGAGGCTTGTATGCATCTGTCCAAAGTAAATGCCTGTAATCCTAGCTAATCAGGAGGCTGAGATCTGAGGATCACAGTTGGAAGCCAGTCTAGTCAGTAAACTCTAAAGCCACTCATCTTCAATTAATCAGCAAAAGGACAGAATTGGACCTGTGGCTCAAAGGGTAGAGTGCTAGCACTGAGCATCAAAAGGACAGCACTAAGGCCTTGAATTCAAGTTCAAGTTGCAGCCTTTCCTCTACCTACATTACTTCACAGGCCTGCAAGATGGCTACTGAACCCTTATTTATTAATTTCATAGGGCCTCACTTAGGTGAGGGTCCTTGTTAGGTGCCACTGGCTCATGCCTGTAATCCTAGCCTCTCAGTAAGCAAACAGCTGAGGCTCCAGTATCTTCTAAGGAAAATGAAATGTCCTGGTGACCCAGTCCTAAGAAACTAGCCAGGTTGTACACCTCTTTGTCTTATGCCAACCTCCCTTGAGAATACCTCAAGAAAACAGGAAGTGGAACTGTGACTCAAAGTGGTAGAGTGCTACCCTTGAGCAAAAAAGCTCAGGGACATGACCCAGAGCCTGAGTTAAAGCCCCATGACTGACAAAAAATAAAGATTACATTTGTAGAAAGTAGCAGAGCCACAAGTCAAACACTAGATGGTTGAGTGCTGGAGTTGAAATTCTATAATATTTTGGGGCATATTGTAAGATGTTATTAATAAGAAGATCAAAACCCCACGGAGATAAACCAAAAATCATCAAGTAGATGCTTATCATTTTCGGGTGAACTCCAGCTTTGCCGTGGGTGGTGTGCAGTTCCCCAGAAAAGGAGAGGAAAATACACCATAGAGGATTCCACAGCACAAGCAAGAAGCTATGGCTGGCATATGTGAAGAATGGAGAGCAGAATTTCCATGACTTGAGACAAATAGGACACAGGATACATACTACAGGTGCTCAAAGAAGTCCCAAACTTCATTCCCTTAGAAGGCTCTAGGGGGTTATGAGATTTGAGTTGCACCTTGAGAGACAGACTACAACTGTGTATAAAGAGAATACTAAAACCAGGCACCAGTGGCTCACTCTTATAATCCTACCTATTTAGGAGCTAAGATCTAAGGATCAAGGTTCAAAACCAGCCTGAATAGGAAAGCCTATGAGACTCTTATCTCCAATAAACGACTAAATAAAAAAAGTCAGAAGTGCAGCTCAAGTGGTAGAGCACTGGTCTTGCCCCAAAAAAGCTGGAGAACAGCACCATGGCCCTAAGTTTAAGCCCCAGGATTGGTACAAAAGAAGGAAAAGGAGGAGGAGGAGAAAGAGAATATTCTACTAGACTGGAAGGAAATACAAAGTTGAAATGTTCCAGGTATCCACACTGTATAATTGGCCCTTCAAAAACTTAGATTAGCCAGCTAAGACTCAGCAGGAAGCAGGCTGTCAGTCACTGCACTACATGTGTAGACCCTGGAAGTGAAAAGCAGAGATGCTATACCCTGGACTCTCAGAAAAGAGAAAACTCAGAAAGAAACTGGAATCTACCTATCCCCCATCTCTGTAGCAACAAGATGAACGAAAAACCTGGAAAAGGAGTGTGTGTGGGACTGTGACCCATACATCACTGTTTTGTTTTGGGCAGAGAAGGTAGGATTCCTGAGGTCTGGACACTCATCCACGAAATGGGACTAAATGTATTTTCCCCCCTAGGGAGATCAAATTAGTTAATCCATTTAGAAAGTATTCTAGCCTATAAAACAGAATAACATGAACATTCCCAGGAATGGGCAACCTCCTTCTATACAAGTGTATGTGTTCTATTTGGGACCAACCTAAATTAAGCTAAAAGCTGTTTCTTGATCTTTTTTTCTTTAATTGTGCATTGATCTTTTTTAAAAAATTGTGTCTATATGAATGTGTGCGTGCACGCACGTGCGCACCACACATGCACACACACACACACACACACACACACACACACACACACATACACACACACCACACGTGCACGTGCATACTGGAATTATGCTAGAACTCAGGCCTGGACACTGTCACTTAGCTTTTGATGTTTTTAATTTTTTCTCAATGTTGGTGCTCAACCACTTGAGCCACAGCACTACTTCTAGCTTTTTGTTGGTTAATTGGAGATGAGTCTCACAGACTTTCCTACCTGGGCTGGCTACAAACCACTCTCTTCAGATATCAGCCTCCTGAGTAGCTGGGATTATAGGTGTGAGTCACCAGTTCCCAGTTTTCCACTGGCTCTGGTTTTATCTTCTCTGCTGCACATAAAAGTATCTATTCTATTTTCATATCTTAGTTCTCCAAGTATTTACAGCCAATAATTACCACCATTTCCCCTCTCCCAACCAAAGTTCTAGACTATTCAAAACAATCCTTTGCCAGCTGCCAGCGGCTCACAACTGTCACCCAAGCTACTCAGGAGGCTGAGTAGTGGTAGGATTGTGGCTCAAAGTCAGCCCAAGCAGGAAAGCCTCTGAGATTCTCATCTCCAAATAACTACGAAGAAAAAAAAAGGCAGAAATGGAACTGTGGCTCAAGTGGTAGAGTGCTAGCCTTGAGCAAAAAAAAAAAAAGAAAAAGAAAAAGAAAAGAAAAGAAAAAAAGCTCAGACGCTGCATCCAGACCCAGAGTTCAAACCCTAGGTCTGTTCATATATGCGCACGTGTGCGCGCACACACACACACACACACACACACACACACACACACACACTAGTATTCCATCTCCTTCTGAGGCTCTTCAGGATTTCACACAAAGACAGAACACCACCTTCTGTCTGACACTTTCTAGAATTTTCCATATGATGACCAGTAAGAAACACGAGTTCTAAATGTAGCTGTACCTAGAAGCTAGTTGATCCTCCTACCTTTCATGGTTCTGAACTACCTTACTTTCCTTCTGTAGGCAATCTAATTCTTGCTGGCTAGCTCAACATTCAGCCCACATCCTTGAATAAATAAAGCCTTTTCTGATGAAAGGTAATGCTGTACCTCTTGAGCTACAGAACCATTTCTGGCAATTTCTGAGTAGTTTATTGGAGATCAGAGTCTCATGGACTTTTCTGCTCTGAACTTTTCTGACTTTTCTGTTTTGAACTGCAATCTTCAAATCTCAGCCTCCTGAGTAGCTAAGATTACAGGCATGAAACACTGGTACCTGGCTTCAGTCTTTTTTCTTTGCTCCAGAATTCCTCTCATGTTGATCCTCATGCACTAAAAGACAATTCAATGTTACTGTCAACATGATGGCTTTTAAAATCAAATTTCTCTGCATACAGTCTAGACCCTTCTGTATCACAAGCCACTAACAAGTTATCTGAGATCTGATCATCAACACAAGGCAGGTGACACTAGTAATATTTAGAAGAATTGTCAAAACTGCAAAACTGAGGATTAAAGAAGTAGTAAGGTGGGCACTAATGGCTTGTGTCTGAAATCCTAGCTATTCAAGAGACTAAGACTTAGAGGATTGTAGTTTGAGGCCTGACTGGGCAAAAATGTCTGCAAAAATCCATCACCAAAATAACCAACAAAAAGCAAGGCTGGAGAAATGGTTCATACAGTAGTGCACCTAGCCATAAGCAGCAAATTCAAGCCCAGTTACAGGTTAAAAAAATAATAATTTTTACTTTTCACTGTACCCTTGAACCACTCAAATGCATATCACCAGAGAGCCTAATTTTAAATGGTTTTCCTAGATAATTAATATATAGACAGGGATGAGAAACTCTGAAGTAATGACTTTGATACTTAAAAGGTATTTTTCATTACATCATTGTTGTTCTATATTTTAAAATAAGAGTAGATTATCAAAACCAGTTAATCAGTGAGGTCTAGCTTTCACTGTCAACTGTGTGTAATTATTTCGTTTATCATAATCCATGAGCTGGACAGTGTTTGGCAGTGTCTTTATATTTACATTTAAATCACTTTCATTATTTAGCTGTTCTGAGAAACATTATGTATGGGCTTAAGCATGTAAATATCTTCATAGCCACTCAACTGTTTACCTAGGATAAATTCTGAGACGAGGAAGTACTGGCTTGGAGGGTAATACACACTTTTAAGACTTTTGAACATGTCAAATTGCTATCCTTAATGGAATGATCAATAGCATTTGGGGTGCATTAGAGCTAGAAATAAGAAAAAAGTACAGTTCAAATTGACTTAAACAATAAAGGGGATTTATAGGCTCATAGAACTGGCAAGTATAGCATTTAAATGAATTTCAAGGCTAGCAGGATTCTGCATTTTAATAATATCATCAAGGATCTGTCTATATCATTTCACCTCTCCCCTTAGCCCTGTGAGGTACCAGACTTTTTTGAGTTTAAATAGCTCTTTCTGTAGCCAGCAATTGCAAATGCCTATACTGGGAGAAAAGGAAGCTGCCTAGAAATGAATGGGCCTGGGGAAAATTATAGTTGGTTTTGTTTCTGTTGGATGGGGGGCTTGAACTTGGGGTCTGAATGCTGACCCTGAGCTTTTTCTGCTCAAGGCTAGCCTTTGAGCCATAGTGACACTTCCAATTTTCTGGTGGTTCATTGGGGATAAGAGTCTCATGGACCCTCCTGCCTATGCTGGCTTTGGGCCATGATCCTCAGCTCTCAGCCTCCTAAGTAGCTAGGATTACAGGTGTAAGCCACCGGTGTCAGGGTAAAAAATTATGTTAAAGGAAGTAACTCAGGTCCAGAAAGACAAAAGATCACATGTTGTTTCTCATAGATGGAAGAGAGACCTCATTTATAAATATATATAAGCACACACTGGGTCATGTGCATATATACACACACACACACACACACATACATAGATACATACTACAAATGTATTAACTAAAGTATATGGTATATCATTAACAGAAATAACGTGGTATATGCAGGAGAGAATTCTTTGAAAAACTAATAGTCAAACAAAATGGATAACAGGAAGCTAGAAATTGAGGTGGGGGGGTAGGTGGATGACGTGGTATGGTGTGGAGGGATAGAGAGAGGAAGGGTGGGAGAATGCAATCATCATATTCAATGTACATCTGTTAAAATGGAACTAGGTAACTTGGGTGGGGTTGGGAGAGATGGGAAGAATGATGGAAGGAATGGCGTGGATCAAGCTGCATTGTACAGCTGATAGCTGGTGACTCTTGCCCATAATCCTAGCTACTCAGGAGGCTGAGATTTGAGAATAAAGGTTCCAAACTGACCTGAGCAGGAAATTCCATGAGTTTATCTCCAAATAACTACAAGAAAACCAGCAGGGGAGCTGTAGCTCAAAGTGGCAGAGGGCTAGCCTTGAGTAAAGAAGCTCAGGAACAGCAACTAGGCTCTGAGTTCAAACCCAAAAACCAATTTTTTTTTAAAAAAGATGCCCTGCACTTCTAAACTGATGTGTTGAATTGAAACCTCTTTGTACAACTACTTAAAGATAGATAAATAAATAAATCCAGGAGGAAGGCTCTTTCTTCCACATTAGGCCTCGCCTGGAATTGACTGATCAGAGATGGGATCATTCTAATTCACTTAAGCTCAAATATAAAGGAGCAGCCAGCTGCTCCTTCCAGCCCTTATAGCTTTCAGGGGTGATGTTCAGATGTACTGGGGAAAGGAGAAGGTGACTAGAGGAGGCACCTACAAAGCCCGTAATGGATGAGCAACATGTGAGAAAATAAAAACTTGGTGCTGCTTACATATTTGAAAAAAGAAGGGAAGAAAATGGATTTGTGAGAAATGGGCCTAACATTCAATCAAAAAAGTCTACCGTAGGCCATTTCCACAGGTAGTGAATCCATTAGCAGGCCTTATGCCCAGGAATAGAAAGCACATAGACTATACTGTATGTAGTATGTTACATTCACACAAGTGCTGTGGATGTAAAGAACTGTAGTATTGGGAGCTGGTACGCCTGTAATCATAGCTACTCAGGAAATTGAGATCTAAGGATCAATGCTCCAAGCCAGCTCAGTTCTGTGAGAAGCTTATCTCCATTTAACCACCAGAAAACTGGAAGTGGCACTGTCGCTCTAAGTGTAGAGCACTCATATTGAGCAAAAGAGCTCAAGGACAACCCTGAGGCTGTGAGTTCAAGCCCCAGGACTGACAAAAACGAAAAAGAAAAAGAAAGAAAGAAAGAAAGAAAGAAAGAGATATCTTGGAATAGGTAGATTAATCCAGCAGAAGAAATCAGGAATAAGCCTGCAAGATTTCTCTTAAAAAAAGAAAGAAAAATAGGTCCTGGAAGGTGGCTTAGTGGTAGAGTGCTTGCCTTGCATGCATGAGATCCTGGGTTTGATTCCTCAACACCCATAAGCAGAAAAGGCCAGAAGTGGTACTGTGGCTCAAGTGGTAGAGTGCTACTCTTGAGCTGAAGAACTGAGGGATAGCACCCAGGCCCAGAGTTAGGCCCCAAAACCAGCAAAAAAATAAATAAAAAGGAGAGAGAGAGACAGAGAGAGAGAGAGAGAGAGAGAGAGAGAGAGAGAGAGAGAGAGAGAGAGAGAGAGAGAGAGAGAGAGAGAGAGAAGAGAGAGAGAGAGAGGAGAGAGAGAGAGAGAGAGAGAGAGAGAGAGAGAGAGAGAGAGAGAGAGAGAGAGAGAGAGAGAGAGAGAGAGAGAGATTGAGGATGATCTTTAGGTAATTCCATGCCCCAATAGCTAAAAGGGAATGACCAATTAAAAATATCATGGTTCGTGACCAATGAGCAAGTCACCTTCCAGCAAATCATTAGCATAAAAGTTAAATGACACCTATATAGATTAAAAGAAAAGAACCCACCATAGATTAAACCAGTTAGTTGGCAAACCGCTATCATGACCCCTCGCACCCAGCAAGAACGTTTTCTCTCTCCTCTTCTCACATGCATAAATTGAAAACTTTTAACACTTACTCCTTGCTGTCTGTGGATTTCATTCCTTGAGTTCTCCAGGCAGTGACACAGCAAGATAAGGATCTGCTGCAGCTCTAGTGGTGGCCACTGGTGGGGTGAAAGCATTAGCAGGTATGGTTTGTTGCTGGGCTGAAGGCGGTGACATAATTGGGCCTCTCTGGCTATGAAGGAAACAGCAGGTAAGAAAAGTCAGTGTTTTAGGCTGTCAATATTCACGTGGCTAGAACTGGCCTTGTAGCTTTAAGTCTAAGGTTAAAAAACTTCTATGAGAACTTCTTGATGTTTACGGTACCTGGCATATTTCCCTCTTGAAATAGCAATTGCTCTTACTTTGAGTTTATCATGTGTCAGAATTTTCTAGAAACATACACTTGGGTCCACCCAATTCTATCCCCTGTTCCCAGGCAAGGTTGTTTAGGATGTTATTGCCTCCCTTTGAGAAAAGTTGCCACTGTGTATAGTTTTTTTTCCAGTCCCGGGGCTTGAACTCAGGACCTGGGGCCTGTCCCTAAGCTTCTTTATGCTCAAGGCTAGTGCTCTGCCACTTGAGCCACAGCACAACTCCTGGTTATTCTGAGCAGTTTATTGGAGATAAGAGTCTTAAAGGACTTTCCTGTGCAAGCTGGCTTTGATCCTTAGATCTCAGCCTTCAGAGTAGGTAGGATTATAAGCATGAGCCACCAAACACCTGGCCTATAGTCCTTTTATGACCTCATAGAATAGCTTTGGGTCCAGCTAGCTGCTTATCAGCTCTGAAACTGCTGCAGAGAACAAAGCATTTGCTTTTCCTGTCCCATTTCAAGGGCCCTTGATCAGGTCATTACTAGGTCTTTACATGGCTCAAATACAGCAAAACTCTTTTTTTTTTTTTTTTTTTTTTGGGTCTGGTCATGGGGCCTGAACTCTGGGCCTGGGTGCTGTCCCTCAGCTCTTCAGCTCAAGGCTAGCACTCTACCACTTGAGCCACAGTGCCACTTCCGGCTTTTTCTTTTTGCTTAAGTGGTGCTGGGGAATCGAACCCAGGGCTTCATGCATGCAAGGCAAGCACTCTAACACTGAGCCACTTTCCCAGTCCCGCAAAACTCTTTATTACACCCCTCCCCTTTCCCTCACTTCCTTTCTCAGGGCTACTTTCCTATCATGTGTCATTTTAGGTCACATATCACTCAAACACAACAAAGCTCTGCTCTCTCTTTTTTCTCCATCCCTCCTTCCCCACACTCCTTCTCCTTTCTCCAATCCCTCTCTCCATTTCTTTTCTTTTCTTTTTTGCTGGTACTAAGATTTGAACTCAGGGCCGGGTGCTATCTCTTAGCATTTTTTACTCAAGGCTAGTACTGTGTCACTTGAACCACTTCCAGCTCTTTCCTGGTTGATTGGAGATAGGAACATTATAGATTTCCCTGCTGTAGCTGGCTTTGAACCATGATCCTTAGATCTCAGCCTCCTGTTTAGCTAGGATGACAGTAATGAGATGGCTATTTTTTGAAGAACCCTCAGTGCAGTTTCATTAGTACAATTTGATTAATATCCATCTTTTCACCATAGTGTGGGGTTCATAAGGGATCTTTTTAAACTACTGTGTCATCAGTGTCCTTGACATTGTACTAACACCTGCTTTACTTATATCTTTAAATAAAATAACATTTGACTTAAAAAAAGCAACATATGTTCTTGAATTTGATTTTCACTACAACAGTTTCTCATTTGCAATCATGCTTAAACATGTTTCTTGAAATTATGGAATACAGGGTTTTGCAATTGCATGTATGAAATTCACTCCAAAATGGTAACAACTCCTCTCATTGCCATGAGTATTTGAGTAAAGATTCCTTCAACTCACTCACAGAGCTAACCAGGTTCACTGGTTCCCATTAATGGACAGGTAGACTTAGGAAAACATTCCCAATTGAGGAACATGTGTTTCTATAGCTGTCAGATGGAAGTCAGTTTGGAGACCCCATTTAAGGAAACATGGTGGACAGAGAAATCACAATAGCCAGGAGAAAATGACCAGGTGCACCAAGAGCAAGAAATGGACTAAGTGGAAGATGCTCCCAAGATATTCCCCATGCATGCAACTTTCCAACCATGGTCTGTAAAAGAGACAACCCATCAACAGGGTCCATGAAAAGGGAGACAGCCAATCAGCAAAATCCCCACTCCACCATACTGGCTCAGTAGCTAGAGCAACAGAACAGAACAGAACAGCAGCAGCAGCAGCAGCAGAGTACTAGCAAAAGCAGCTCTTTTGATTTGTTGTCCATTAGTTTTTGGTATACATTTTTTTTAGTGGTATCCTGATGTGGACGCTCAGTTCTCCCATAGTCCTATCTGAGTACATGCTTTTCCCAACCTGGGACTCCAAAAAGAAACAGAAAATGCCACATGTCTGTCTCTGTTGGACGTTGGGCATAGGCATCAGGGAAAGGCCATAAGCTCGTTTGCTTTGAAAAATTTGGGTGGTGGTTTCTAATTGAATTCCATCCTATCAGGAACGAGATCTTCATCTCTTCTCAGGGTGCCCTTGACTAGCAATTCCTTCTGCTAACATTGCAGTTGGCTACAGTTCTTTCAAACCCTGGGCCCAGAGGAGTCTGGGATGTGAAAGTATTATCATGTAGATTAATTTCTCATGGCAGTTGTGTTATTGGATTTCTCTCTTTGTCAACTCACTTTCAATGGCTGTAACTACTGAGGTCTCCACCTCAAAGTAGAAATGATGTTTGTAGAGAAGGATTGCATCCATTCTATCTACCCTCAGAGCTCCTGCAAAGACCCTTTCTCTTCAGCAGAATGGAAGTGCATTTGTAAAGGTGTAAGCATTTACATTCCCAGGACCTTTAAAGAGTATTAACTTCCTCCAGGTCTCTGAATGAAGCAATTACTTGCCTAGAGATAGAACCATAGTGATACATATGAGACTAGGTTTCCTTCCCTTCTTCTCTTCCTCTAACCCCCTCTTCTTTCCTCCCTCCCTTTTTCTTTTTCCTTCTTCCTTCCTCCCTCTTCTTTACTTCCTTCCTTCCTCCCTGTCCCTCCTTCCTTTTCTTTTTATTCTAGTACAGGGACTGAACTCCAAGATCTGGCTGTCCTTTAGTATTTTTTTCCCCAAGGCTAGCATTTTACCACTTGAGTAAACTCTACTTTTAGCTTTTTGCTCATTAGTTGAAGATAAGAATCCCATAGATTTTTCTATCTGGGCTGGCTTCAAATCAGTATACTTACTTAGACCTCAGCTTCCTGAGTAGGTAGGATTACAGGTAGGAGCCACTGCCTTTCTGTTCACATCAAATATGCATGGAACTGTTTCCAATCAAGGCCTCTGAAGAGAGAATTGGGAGAATAAATCTTGGGGCATGCAGTGTGGCTATCCGATGAATGATTCTGAACTACAGAGTAGAGACTAGTTTGTGTGTAATCAATATGGATTTGGTTCCCCATCTTTAAGTGCAAGAAATAGCCAAGCAGTTCATTGCTCTATATCCAACTAAATGCAGTTCTGAGTCAATTTTCTAGTTGCCAAGTGTTGGAGTTTCCCTCCCTTTCTTTCCCAGGGAGCAGGGTATCCTATGTAACTCTGGACGCGTGGGAAATAATGTCCACAAAGTGCCGCTGGTGATGGGGCTCCCCCTTCATGCTTTAGAGTCCATCAGAAGAAGGCCATGGTGTCTTTGTGGACTGAGTACAGGTCTGGCCACCCCTGGGGAAAGTCATGAAATCACTCACAGGAGAACAGGCTCTTTTTCTGAGCACACCTAATGCTATTGTTCTCAATTTTGATGGCTGATTTGAGCATACAGTGACAAACAGATGACAAAAAACACTCAAGAGTTAGATACAAGCTGGGCACTGGTGACTCACACCTGTAAATGTAGCTACTCAAGAGGCTGAGATCTGGGAACTGTGGTTCAAAGCCAGACTGGACAGGAAAGTCTGTGAGATTTATATCATCTCGAATTAACAATCAGAAAAACTGAATCAAAGAGGTAGAGTGGGGGCTGGGAAGGTGGCTCAGTGGTAGAGCACTTGCCTTGCATGCATGAGGCCCTGGGTTCAATTCCTCAGCACCACATAAGCAAAAAGAAAAAAAGCCAGAAGTGGTGTTATGGTTCAAGTGGTATAGTGCTAGCCTTGAGCTGAAGAGCTGAGGGACAGCGCCCAGGCCCAGTGTTCAGGCCGCATGACCCGACCAAAAAAACCCAAAAGAGGTAGAGTGCTACCCTTGAGCAAAAAAGCTCAAGGGACAGCACCCATGACTGACAACAACAACAACCATAACCAAAAGAGAACTTGTTAGGGGAACCTTCTTGAAAAGCCTTGAGGTGAGACAGGCCATTTTTTTAGTTGCATATATGTGATACTGTTTATCCCCAGGAAAGTTTTGCTATAGAGAATGCTCACCCCTGATTGTTATCCTATATGGTTAGCTTGTGGTGAGCTTTGTCCCCACCCACAACATGGTTTTTGCCTTTAAAAGCTTTGTGCAAGCTCTGTTCTGGGCTGCAGGTGTTTGGGACAGGAATCTACCGGTAGTCACCGACATTTTACTAAAGACTCCCAGCCAAGCGCTGATGGCTCACACCTATAATCCTAGCTACTAAGGAGACTGAGATCTGAGGATCACAGTTCAAAGCTAGCCCAGGCAGGAAATTCCGTGACACTGTCACTGTGGCTCAAGTGGTAGAGCACTCATCTTAAGTTGAAGAGCTGAGGGACAGTGCTCAGGTCCAGAGTTCAAGCCCCACAACTGACCAAAAGAAAAAAAAAAAAGATTCCCAATTTGACCTCTCAAGATGTGGCTTCTCTGTATCTTGCAAACTATTCCCATATAATAGAATCCAGTGACCTCCATCTCTTCCTTGTCTCCCCTCCCCCATTCACTCTCACCCATTTGTCCTCTAGGAAATTTAACTGGTCATGCATGCCACTACAGCCATCTCCACAAACAAAACCTGCAAAAGAAAATTCAAAATAATCTTCCATTCAGAAACCTGACATTTGACATATGTGGTTGTTCCTCAGGTATATCATTCAAGGTACAGCCTGATGGTAGAAGGAATTGCTGGTGTACTACTGCATAGGAGACCCTAGGTCCAATTTCCAGCTATTCCACACACCAGCTCCAGCCTCTTGTCCCTATAAACCAAATAAAGACACACAGTGAAGACGAGAGAAAGGACATTTATTACCTTGTAAACAGGGGGGAAGACAGCACTTCAGCCCTTCTTCAGAAATATAGACAGGATCAGTAGCTTTGAATACATAACTGGGGGGAGGGAGTATAAGAAGTACAGTCTTCAAGCTATATTCTGGTACCTCATATCTGTAATCCTGGCTATTCAGGAAGCTGAGATCTGAAGATCAAGGGTTGAGACCAGCCCTGGCAGGAAAATCTGTGAGACTTTTATGTACAATTACCCACCCCCAAACCAGGAGTTGACCTGTGGTTCAAAGTACTAGAATGCTAATCTTGAGGAAGGGACAATGCCCAGGCCCTGAGTTCAAGTCCTAGGACAAAAAAAAGAGTTACAATCTTTGGTCAAAATTTGGTTTCTTTCTCCATACAACTTTGCATAACCTTTGAAATAAAAAGCTATTTTAATTAAGTCCTATTTCCTTGTATTAGTTACATCCTGTTACAAGTTCCTGCTTTGGCCAGCTTTTATGGCCTTTAAAATTTTCCTTTTTAGTTACATTAACTACTTAAGCCACATTGCTAAAGTTTTCTCCTCTTTTAAAAAAAATTTCTTTTCAAAGAATAATCTTTAAGTAGTTATGCATAGGAGCTTTCATTTAATAAGTAAATACAATACGTTTTGATCAGCGTTACTTCTTGAGACAAGGAGAGGGAGACCCCAACACTTGGCAACTAGAAAATTGAGACTCAGAACTGAATTCAGTTGGTTGCAAAGACATGAACTGCCTGGCTGGTTCTTACACTTAAAGATGGGAAAGCAAATCCAAATTGATTACATATAAATCTGTCTCCGTTCTGTAATTTAGAATCATTCATCTGATAGCCACCCTGCAAACCCCAGATTTCTTCTCCCAATCTCTCCCTTCAGTGTACTTGACTTGAAACAGTTGCATGAATATTTGATGTGAACAGAAAGGCAGTGGCTCCCACCTATAATCATAGCTACTTAGGAGGCTGAGCTCTGATTGTTGTAACCCAATCAGTAACAAAACAAAAGATGCCACAATTAATAAGCCAAATTATAGGAGTCTTTATTGTCACCTCGGCAGACCAACAGATGCACAGGAGTATAGACGTCTGAAATTGTGCTGTCCTGAGACAGCTCAGAGTTAAGTCTTTCAAAGAGATAAAACACATCTTTTTTGATAAGCAATGCATAAGACTTTTTTTTGTTTTATTTTACAAAGCATATACAGACACAAAACTTAGCATTATCAATAAATTTAGACTTACTTCCCAAATATGGGGTGGCTGGAATACTTTCAGGGAAGGGAAGGAGGAAAGGAGAGAAGAAGAACAGAAGAAGAATAGAAGAAGAAGAAGAAGAAGAAGAAGAAGAAGAAGAAGAAGAAGAAGAAGAAGAAGAAGAAGAAGAAGAAGAAGAAGAAGAAGAAGAAGAAGAAAAGAAGAAGAAGAAGAAGAAGAAGAAGAAGAAGAAGAAGAAGAAGAAGAAGAAGAAGAAGAAGAAGAAGAAGAAAAAGAAAAAGAAGAAGAAGAAGAGGAGGAGGAGGAGGAAGAGCAGGAGGAGGAGGAAGAGGAGGAGGAGGAGGAGGAAGAGGAGGAGGAGGAGGAGGAAGAGGAGGAGGAGGAAGAGGAGTAGGAGGAGGAAGAAGGAGGAGGAGGAAGAAGGAGAGAAGGAGGAGGAGGGAATGGAGGAGGAGGGAATGGAGGAATAGGTAGAGGAGGAGGAAGTAGAGGAGGAGGAGGGAGGAGGTTCTATCTCTGACCTGGCCAAGCAATTGCCCCATTCAGAGACCTGGAGAAACTGCCCTTTTAAGGTCCTGGGAATGTAAAGGCTTACACCTTTACAAATGCATTGCCATTCTGAACACAGAGAAGGTCTGTGCAGAGGTGCTGAGGGACGACGGAATGGATTCAATCCCTTCTCCACAAACATTTCTACTCCTGAAGTTCACAGGAGACCTTAGGCGTTACAGACATTTAAAGTGAACTGGCCAGAGAGAGAAATCCGATAGCACAACTGCCTTGAGAAATTAATCTAAATGTTAATACTTCCACATCCCAGAGAAAGAATGCACAGATCAACACCCCTCTCCTAGTCATGGGTGCCTAGACACCTTGAGCTCTTCCTCTTCCCCAGTACCTCCCATGCCACTTCCTTTGTGGTCAGGGAGTGCTTACAATTCTAGGCCAGTTCTAATGGAAATTGAGGTATGTGTGTAGTGGAACCCCTTGTGCCTTTAGCTTGACCTTTGGGCAATAAAGTCCTACTAGGGCCTCATGCACACAGGTCGCATCTCACTCATATACTTACATTATGGGATAACAATCTTACACATGCACAGATTCTCCTCTAAAAAAAAATCTTCCCAGTCATGATCCCCTCCTCTGCTATAGTTACTAAGAATTCCTCCCACACTCCCTAGGTGGTAGAAAGCAGAAAGTCCTCCTTGGGTTTCCTACTCTGATTCAGGAACAGATAGTTCCCCTATGGTCCTTTTTCAAATTGGAAAAAGAAAACATTTTATCTATTTAAATTTGAATTGTAACTACATGTTAGTTCCCACAGTCAAACACCATTTATGAGAGTTATTTCACTAAGCTGGAATTTCACCTCAGCCAATTCAAGCACTCTTCTGTCTCAGGAGTGAAGGCAATTATAACCACCATACCAAAAGTTCATTTTTTAAACAGTCAACATCACCATTCTAATTATTCAGTCAACAATAACAAAAGGAACACTTTTACAGTGGGCTTTTATAGCCAGGATATTATTAAATGTGAATCCCAAAAGGGCAAATTCATAGAAGGAGGAACATATGTTGTATTAAAACAACAGTAATTTGTTGACATATTCTGCACACAAATGATGTACATTATGCAAACTAATTTGGCTTTGGTGTTAGAAAAAGATTTTTGTAAAATGGGGGAATATTTGTTTTTTCCATAATAGAGTTTGAACTCAGGGCTTTGTATTTCCTAGACTGGCATGATACTACCCAACCTCCCTGCCCAGATTTCTGACTGGCTGCTGTGAAGCATTGGGTCTCACTTTCCACCCTGGCATGATCCATAGACAGATATGCCTACTTTTAGCTATCATCAGCTGTGTGCCACCACATCCAGCTTCTGCCTAAGTTGTCCTCAAATCACAATCCTCCCATACTCAGCCTCCCACATAGGGAACTTTTTCTGCCCCATAGATATTAAAATATTTAAAGACATAATTTATTTCTTGCATTTCCTAAAAGTGATTACAGGCATATTAGATGTTAATTTCTGTAACATTATACTTCAAGTCTTCTAGAAAATCTCCTTTGCTTAGCAAAAATAAAAATAAAAATAAATCCTTTCTTGTCATCCAAGCCTAGTTTGTCCAATATGGTAGCCAATAGTCACAAGCACCTGGGGACATTTAACATGTGACTGAATTTTATTTTATTTTCTGTTGATTTACCTTAAAACTTTTAAACAAGGGCTGGGAAGGTGGCTCAGTGGTAGAGCGCTTGCCTTGCATGTTTGAGGCCCTGGGTTCGATTCCTCAGCACCACATAAGCAAAAAGAAAAAAAGCCGGAAGTGGCGCTATGGCTCAAGTGGTAGAGCGCTAGCCTTGAGCTGAAGAGCTGAGGGACAGCACCTAGGCCCAGAGTTCAGGCCACACGACTGGACCCCCCCAAAAAAAGTTTTAAACAAGCCAGGAGCTACTTTCTCATGCCTATCAGTAGTCCTAGCTACCCAGGAGGATTATATCTGAGGATTGTGGTTCACAACCAGTCTGAACAGGAAAGTCCATACAACTCTTATCCCCAATTAACCAGAAAACCAGAAGTACAGCTGTGTGTCCAAAGTGGTAGAACATTAGCCTTGAGTGAAAGAGCTAAGAAACAGTACCTAGGCCCTGCGTTGAAGTCCAACTAAAATAGAACCAATCTAAAGATTTTTATTGAACTTAGCTATGGTTTTAATAGTACATTATTTCTTTTAAACTGTTGAAGATTTAGCACCTAAATTAGGCTGCTGAAAATCCATTATCCATACTGCAGGTTTAATGTAAAAATAATGAAAAGCATCTTAATGTTGTACTGGTAATTTGTAGAAATAGTAACACTTGCAATCAGTTGAGTTGAAGAAAATAGACTACTGAAATTATTATTCTATGTACCTTTTCAAATTTACAAAAAGTTGCTAGAAGGTTTAGATAAAATCTAATGAGACATGGTATCTCTAAGCCACTATTTCTGTTTAGTTCAGCTCATTTTATAACCTAGGAATACCAACTGAGTGATGTTCTAATCTTTATAATAAAGATTCTAACAAATTTACCCTTCCCACAGACAGTATTTAAACAAGGAGCCAAATAGCGGATAAAAGATTTTAATTTTTGTTCCCATACCTGGGCTTGAACCTGGGCACTGTCTCTTAATTTTTTCACTTTTTTCACTCAAGGTTGGTCCTCTACCACAGCTCCATTTCCAGCTTTTTGGTGGTCAACTGGAGAGAAAAGTCTCATAAACTTTCCTGCCTGGGTTGGCTTTGAATTAAGATCCTTAGACCTCAGCCTTCTGAGTAGCTGGAATTATAGGTGTGAGCCACCAGCATTCAGCCACAAAGGACTTATGAAGACCTTAGAAATGGCCAAAATGATATTTTTTAAAGAGAGAAGTAGTTGGACTATGGGAGAAGGAACTTTTCTGGATTTAATCCTACCCAAGGCATCACTTAATCTGCAGGACTCTGACTGGACATAATTCAGAGAGTCCCAAGCAGGAGACCTGAAAGGATAAGGCTGGAGTAGGGGAGTGGGGACCAAGGGGTTGGGGGGGGGTTGGGGGAAGAGCCTGCCTGAGCTGCAAGAAGGTGACAGAAGCTGCTGGAACATAACATACAGGAAGCTGCAGGAAAGGGAGGCCTTCCCTCTGCATGTGAATGTCACACAGTGGGAAGCCCCAGGGTTCACAGACTAAAACATCTGTGAAGCTGAAGACACTAAGCAGAGATCTTACTGTCTATGCACTAGAAGAGACAGTTATATACTAATAAAGCTGAAGACAAAAATCTTGAGCTGGCTTCAATGTATATGTGTGGTATTTGTTGTTGAACTGGGTGCTATCCCTGAGCTTCTACTAGCTAGCTCTCTACTACTTTGAGTCACACCTCACCACTTCTGAAAACATTGAACACTGTTTTGTGTGTGTGCCAATCCTATGGCTAGAACTCAGGGCCTGGGTGCTGTCCTTAAGCTGTCTTACTCAAGGTTAATGATCTACCACTTGAACCACAGTAAAAGCAAAGTCATTTCTGGCTTTTCTGACGGCTAATTGGAGATGAGTCTCATGGACTTTCCTGCCCTGGCTAGCTTTGAATTATGATCCTCAGATCTCAGCCTCTTGAGTAGCTAGGATTACAGGTGTGAGCCACTGATGTCCAGCCTAAACTAAAAAACAAAAACAAGCAAAACACCACATACTCATTCTATTTTAGAATTAGATATTGATGATAGAAAGGTAGAAAAATTCAAGATCTGTGTCATTGTAAGGAGTTCATGTTAATGAACTGACTCTCACTTGGTTTGGAACAAAGAAAACATCCCTGCCCAGTCAGGATGAGAGAATGATGACCATGGAACATGTAATATGGAAGAGGAACATAAGCCAGCCTTTATCATGAAAGATCACACTTAGACATTGATGGAAGCCGAATTCATATTACACAATCTCAATCTTAATCATGCTTGCCCTCTATTTCCCTAGATAATAACAAAACCTTGCTTTATTATCCCCCACTCAATAAGGCCATCTAGGTTCCTATTTGAAGAGACTTTCATAGGTCTTTTGTTGTTGTTGTTGCCTGTAACTATGTATAAATATGAACCACATTTTACATAGAAGGACTTAGTTCAAAATGATGCAAAGCAGCAATGAGCAATTAGTGGAGCCAAAATTAGGATCTAGTTCTGATGAGCTCTCTAAAGGATCTCACAATTTTGCTCTGGTAATTACTGCATTAGGAAACTCAACACTGCCCTCTAATGACAGAAAAGTCATTACAACCAAGAACTCCTGAATCACTAAGAGTAATTATCATCAGTGATTCAATTTTATTCTCCTTCCTTCTTTCCTTTGCTTCCCTAACTTCCTCTCCCTCATTCCCTTCTTCCCTTCCTTTATTTTGTCAGTAGTATGGCTTCAACTCAGGGCCTTATACTCTCCCTTAGTTTTTTTACTCAAGGCTGTCCCTCTACTACTTAAGCCACAGATCCACTACTGGCTTTATAGTGGTTAATTGGAAATAAGACTTTCACAGATTTTCCTACTTAGGCTGGCTTGAATCACAGTCCTCTAATCTCAGTCTCCTTAATAGCTAGGATTTCAGGCTGAGCTCCTGGTTCAGAAATCTCATTAATTGGCCTTCTGGAAATTAACCACACTGTCTTTCCTTGTTACACATAAATTCAAGTGATTCTTTTCACACATCATGATCTGTGAAGACTAGTAAGAGAACTCTGAGTGTCACTTTTTCTTCTCTTTCTTAACATCCCACTACTGAGAAATCCTTTCTAGCTAGTTTACCTTCTGATTACTTTGGGAATATATCTCACTTTAAATGAGCCTTAAAGTGAGATTCTTGTTTGACTGAAGTCTTGGATTACATAAAGTTAATTGTTTAGGAAAAAAGATTATCCAATATGGTGGCTTTGATAATTTGGAGATTTCTTCTGGCTGCTCATGGAGTATAAAGGTGAGCTGCCTGCGATAGAAGCCCTATGATTATTCTGTGTGGTTTGGTTTGGTTTTCATGCCAGTACTAGGGCTTGAACTCAGGTCCTGGGCACTGTCCCGGAGCTTTTTTCCTTAAGGCTAGCGCTCTATCAGTTGAACCACAGCTCCACGTTCAGGACTTCTGCTGGTTAATTTGAGATTTCTCATAGCTTTTCCTCCTCAGTCTGACTTTGAACTTCTACCCTCAAATCTCTGCCTCTTGAATAGCTAGGATTACAGACATGAGCCACCAGCAACAGTCTTGGTTCAGTATACATTGGAACCATTGTCCAAAAAAGCTCTTCCTCCACATAATTCCTATTAATGAGCCCATAGCTTCCTGTATGCTTTTGTATATATGTCTATGTTTCTCTCTATATACATATACATATCTATCTATATACATGTATATAGGTATGTGCATGTATATATGTGTGTATACATATATACACATATATATGTAGTATATATACACAATTAGCCAGTCTTGGGGCTTGAACTCTGGGCCTGGGTGCTATCTCTGAGCTTCTTTTACTGAAGGTGAGCCCTCTACCACTTGGCCACAGTGCCACTTCCAGTTTCTTAGTGGTTAATTGGAGATAAGAATCTCATGGGGACTTTTCTGCCCAGGCTACCTTCAAATGGCTATCCTCAGATCTCAGCCTCCTCAGTAGCTAGGATGACAGGCATGAGTTACTGGCACCTGGCCTTACATGCTTCTTTATAGCTTCCCAATCATTTGACTTAAGTAAAATGACTCTTTAGACTGTAGAGGGACATTTCATTAAAAAAATTTGATCAAATATTAGCATCCTCACACTAGCTAATTCGGAATGGATGAGGACTCAGTAAAAATCAAATTTTTAACCCTTGTTACCACACCTCAGGTCCCTCACCATTGTCTTGCTATCTTTTCCTTGAACACACACAAAGGGAGCACTGTCCATCTTCTCTTCTGTAGCTACTGTGTCAGCAGTGTATCACATCCTTCCTGAATTATCCCAGTAAAACCTCATTGGTGTCCTCCCAGGTCAAGCCTCCCCTTCAACGACTGCTTCCCTCACAGATACACATAGAGTTTGTACCACATCAGGGAAATGTATTCTGTGAAAATATAGTGCTACTGACTTGTATGTTGGCCCAATATACCTCCCTCAGAGATGCCTACCATTCCTACTGGAATCAAGACAAGATGGAAGATTGGAGAAAGGAGTTTATGGAAGGGATGGAGATGCCACATAATTGTAAGTCCTTTCCTACCACTGCCTGAGGAACACATCATACAAGGTTTCACTGGATCCATGCAAATTCTTTCTAATAAGACAAAGGTGAACTGCAGATGGACTTGGTCAGCTCCATAAATGTAAGACATATCTATTATATAGCTAAGTCCCAAAGTAGAGCTTTCATGGATGATCTGTACAAAAAGATGCTATTTAAGAATGCAAGAGGAAGTGTTGTATTGCAAAGTAAAACAGAAAATGATGCTCTTCCCTATAGATACACACTTGGAGATGTACTAGGCATGGTGTCATATTGACAATTCAGAAAACTCCAGCAATAGAGGGGCTGGGAAGGTGGCTCAGTGGTAGAGCGCTTGCCTTGCATGCTCGAGGCCCTGGGTTCGATTCCTCAGCATCACATAAGCAAAAAGAAAAAAGCCGGAAGTGGCGCTGTGGCTCAAGTGATAGAGCGCTAGCCTTGAGCTGAAGAGCTGAGGGACAGCACCCAGGCCCAGAGTTCAGGCCCCAAGACCGGACCCCCCCCCAAAAAAAAGAAAACTCCAGCAATAGAAAAAGAATGTCACTTTGCCTGACATGATTCTCAGCACTTCCTGAGAAACTGATCAAGGAACTGCATTTCCCCTTTTATCTCTTCATAGACTACTCCCCAGGGAGTTCACAACACCTGGATTTGGACAGACTGAGAGATGACACCAGAATGACAAGGGACTATTATCACTGCATTGACACCACCACTTGGATTTTGTCCCTATAGGACCTGTCCCCTTTCCTGCCAGGACTTCAGCTCTCTTGTAAACAGAATAAAAGGTCAGAATCATTGGACGTCCATGTAGCTTTCTTGGCCAGACTGGTTTTTGGGAGTTTGTGTTTCTGTCCATCCTGAAGAGAGAGTTACTATGGATGAAGCTGCCAACTCTGTTTAAATAACAGTTTTGAAATACAGCTTCATCCCACTTTATCTCTCAGAGCCAATCATGCCTTGCTCTCTTATGCCCTGTGAGCATTTTTTTAAAACCTGTGAGCATTTTTTAAAACATTGTTTTCACTTGCAAAGAAGACAGTTAATAACGGGATTGGCACTGTACTAACACAAGTCTTACTCCCACAGGAGAGAGGCTGCAAGACCATGCAAGTGGGTCAGAGATGGATGGGGCTCACTCACACGTTACTAGACAACTGTGCAAATGGGATGGAAGTGATATTGATACCTAGGACTATGCCTTCGAAGTTCACTTGTTTCAAATCTCCAAGGCTACACTTCTCCTTTGCAACAATAAATAAATTAAAAGTGTTGAGAGAACATTCTCCTGCTTTCCAAAACAATTCTGGGGCCAATGAAAACACGAGCCATGTTTCTGAATGCTGAAGGCTGCATTTAGGTTTATTTACTCCCCCTCTTTCTCATTCAACATAGGAGTCATCAACCTCTCTATTTCTCAAGGTCTTGAATATCTCCAAGCCCTACCTTTGGGAATCACGAGCAAGCTTGAGGATGGATGGAAGAAAAGAAGAAAATTAGAGGCATGGTAGAGGCAATTGGGGCTAAAAGGCCATGGAAGAATGGAGGTTGGAGTGAAGATAAGAATAAGAGAGAGTAAGAGAAAGACTGATGAAGAAATATGCATATTTTAGAGGTAGAAAGATGGGATGAAGACTCATTGTTCCACCAATGTTTACTGCTGTTAGTTTGAAGAGACATTGGGGAGTTGTGGCAAATCTGCCTCTCTCTCTGTCCCTTTGTTTCCTAATATGGTAGCTACTTAAGAGGAGATTTTTCTCTTAGGTAGCTCTGTGTCTGAGCTTCCCTCCATATTCCTTCATGAAGGAGTTAGGCCTCCCTGGCTAGGTAAAGGATAACAGCAAGGACCAGCTCCAATATGGGAGAGAGATGATTCAACAAGATGCCTGAGGAGAAGGACCCAGCAAGATGATGCATGCAAATCTCACAATGCAGTAATGACTCAGTAGAGACAGAGAAACCAAGGAGACTCCCTACAGCACTCCCTACACCCTATCTAACCCTATACCCACCAAATGGACCAAGCCATGCCTCAGAGGGAGAAGCTAAGACCCTATACATAAGGGACAGGTACAGGCAGGATGGAGATGCCATAAGGCTCCCGGATCCATTCTTTTTTTGTTGTTGTTGTTGGTCATGGGGCTTGAACTCTGGGCCTGAGCACTGACCCTCAGCTCTTCAGCTCAAGGCTAGTGCTCTACCACTTGAGCTACAGCACCACTTCTGGTTTTCTAGTGGTGCAATGGAGATAAAAGTTTCTCGGACTTTCGTGCCCAGCCTGGCTTTGAACCTGGATCCTTAGATTTCAGCCTCCTGAGTAAGTATAAAATTACAGGTGTGATCCACCAGTGCCTGCCTCCAATTCTATTTTAGCAGGATTTCCTTATGATATTATGATATTATTTAGTTCTCATAATCACTGGATATTACAGTCTCCTAGTTTTATAACTTTGCCTTGGAGATGTTGTGTCTCAAAGATGTTAAAATTCTCAAGGTCTCACCCTGAAAAAGTCACTGCTATAGTTTGGGTATTGAATGTGCTAAGGATTTCATCTCTAAAACACCAGTACTGGAGATATTAGGGGCCCTTTAAGAGTTGAGTCTTTATGGGGAGGTTGTCAGGTCAAGAGCTTCCTGCTCCCCTATTCTGCCTGTCATCTGAGCATCTTCTCTGACACATGTTCCTATCAGGATATACAATCTTTGCCAGAGGCTCAAAGCAAGAGACTACTTGACCTTGGACTAGAACCCACAAACTGTGGGTAGCTAAGGGAACTTTTCAGTTATAAGCTAATTGCTTCAAGTATGTTACTGTAGTAAAGCAAAGCTGACCAATACAACCATGGTGATAAAACACACTCCCCTTCTTTTTGTTTGTTATTAGTCATGAACTTGAACTCAGAACCTGGAGTCTGTCCCAGAGCTCTTTTGCTCAAGGCCAGCTCTCTACCACTTTGAGCCATAGGTCTACTTCTCTGGTGGTTGGCTGGAAATAGAGTCTCATGGATTTTTGCTGCCTGAGGTGGCTTCAAATAGTGATTCTCAGATCTCAGCCTCGTGAGTAGCTAGGATTACAGAATGAGCCATTGGCTCCCAGTTCTTTTTCAAGCCAGAGCTTTAGACTAAGTTTTGTTTCCAACTCAAAGGAATCCTCTATACCTGCCCCTTGTCACTCTTAGCAATCTGTCCTCCAGCTAAATAAAGGATTGTGAGGAGAAGAAACTTGTGATTCACGTCAGAGTTCACCAGAAGACCATGAAGAATGGAAAATAGAGAATTAGAGACAAGGTTATAAATACTAACCTTTACCTTGCTCATGTAATTGTAACCCCTCTGTACGGTATTTTCACAATAAAAAAAAGAAATAGAAATACTAACCTTGTATTTCCCTACTTACTACTTTTTGCCTCCACAGCAATTTTTCTTTGTAAGTTTAGATGTAATTTGACAGCACTGTATCTTGACTCTTAATGATTGATCATTGATTTTTTTTAAAAAAAGTCAAATGGACATCCCAGAGTTGTCAGAAGAGCTGAGGCTCTGTATTGAGTTGTAAAGGAGAATCTGTGACTCTGCTTGCCTTTGGTATTAAAGTAGGCAATCCTGCCATCTAGTGGACTTTGAATCAACTTCAGTTGAAAGTCTTCTGCAATTTAGGGGATTCTATTTTAAATAACAAGGGAAGCCTGGAGTTGCAGTTCATCTCTATAATCCTAGCTACTCAGGGGGCTGATCTCTGAGGATCATGGTTCAAAGCTTGCCTGGGCAGGAAGTCCTGAGACTCTTTATCTGTAAAGAAGCACCAGGAAAGTGGAAGCAGGGATGTAGCTCAAAGTAGTAGAGGGATACCCTGAAAAAAAAAAAGGCTCAGGGACAATGCCCACGATTGACAAAACAAACAAAAAAGCCCCCAAGATGCCAGAAAGGCCTTGTGGGAAAAATATCACTTCTTTCATGTTTCAGCTCTACAGGGAGGAGAAAATGTGAACCTGGCACCCTTGCTTGCCACTGGTAAACTTTGCCCATAATTACTAACACTCATGTTCGCTGAGCCCCTAAAATAAACACCAAAACAAAGATTATGTTTATCTTTCCTACAGACATTCCTAGTAACCAGAAAGAGTTTGCACATTACTAGTAGCAATCAGAAAATATTTGCTGAATAAACGTATGTGCTTAGGATAAGTAAATAAAAGAGATGGGAACAGGAGAGATTGCCGATGTCTCAAAGGGAAGAAAGTAAGTTTTGAAATTTTTGCTTTCTCAAACAGAGCAAACCTAGTCCCTGCAATTGCTGGGTGAACAGGGAGAAAAGAGCTTTATAAAGCAGCACCATCACTCACACCAAAAGCCTTGGGCTCACCAAAAGTCCCTGTCTCAGGTCTCCCAAGAGTCAGTTGTTGCCTATCTCTGACCAGCAGAGGGCAGTGCATGCTCGCTCAAGCCAGGGCTGAGTTCAGTCTGTACAATGTCATCTGACAGACTTTGTGTGCTCTTATTCCTTGGAGATGTCTTTATGGTGCTTATAACTGGGGAACAAGATTGCTTTCTAAGTATTGTATGGAAAACAAGTTGTGTTCTTGTTCTTTCTTTAAACAGTGATGCTGAGAATTGGGTTCAGTTCAATAGGGCTGACACTGACATAACACCCTGTAGTGGGAAGTCAGTTTAGAATGACTTTCAGATTGGCAAAATCATCTGTACATAGAAGGTACCAGAGGCTTCAAATAGAAAATGGAGACTAGAGTCTCAGGAGCCCAGCTAGAACTTTCCTCTAGGTCCTGTGGCCTCTCTCCTGACAACACATGTACATTACTTTTTTTTTTTTTTTTGCTTATGTGGTGCTGAGGAATCGAACCCAGGGCCTCAGGCATGCAAGGCAAGCGCTCTACCACTGAGCCACCTTCCCAGCCCTCACATGTATGTTTCTTTGGCTGTAGATCTTTCTAGTCATGTCTTGGCTCATTTTAGGGTCTTTGGAGTCAGGGTGGGTAAAGACCACCCCTCAGCCCCCATCCCTGCCTTTCTGTTGCAGGGTTGGTCACTTGCTTTGGAATTTAAATGTAGTCAATCTGAAATCATTTATATTATTTCCAAACCAAACAACAAAATGGGTAAGTTGTGTGAGGTTTGATTTTCACAAATATTTTTTTTGGAGGGGGGGGTGTTGGGTCCAGTCGTGGGCCTGAACTCTGGGCCTCAGCACTGTCCCTCAGCTCTTCAGCTCAAGGTTAATGCTCTACAACTTGAGCCACAGTGCCACTTCTGGTTTTTTTTTCTTTTTTTTTCCCCCTGCTTATGTGGTGCTGAGGAATTGAACCCAGGGCCTCATGCATGCAAGCAAGCACTCTACCCCTGAGCCACCTTCCCAGACGGTTTAACAAATATATTTTTAGTGATTTTGGTGGTGGTGGTATGGGGCTTGAACTTGAGGCCATGATGCTGTCCCTGAGCTCTTTAGCTCAAGGTTAATGCTCAACTACTTTAAGCCACAGCTCAACTACCAGGTATTTGGTCATTAACTAGAGAAAAGACTCTCATGCAAATTCCTACCAAGGCAAGATTCCATGAGCCATCAGATTCCAGTGAAGGAATACTTGCTTTTGTTGTTGTTGTTGTTGTTATTTGTTTCTTTTTGTCTGCATGTACTTCCATTTACGGTAGCACCACTCACAATAAAGATAGGGAATCAATCAAGTGTACATCATTGGACCAATAAAAAGAGAGCATATACATTCAGTGGAATGTTATTCAGCCTTAAGTAAAAAATAAATAAATAAATAAAATAAAATCAGGTTCACGCCTGTAATCCTATCAATTCAGGAAGCTGAGATCTGAAGATCAAAGTTCAAAGTCAGCCTGGGAAGAAATGTCCATGAGATTCTTTTCTCCAATTAACCTCCAGAAAACCAGAAGCAGATCTATGGTTCAAAATGGTAGAGTGCTAGTGAGACAGTGCCCTAGACCCATGTTCAAACAAATAAAAAGAAAACAATTTCAACAATATAAATTGCACAGTAGAACACTAAGCTTCAAGAAATAATGCAGAGCCGGGTGCTGGTAGCTCACACCTATAATCCTAGCTACTCAGGAGGCTGAGATCTGAGGATCACGGTTCAAAGCCAGCCAGGCAGGAAAGCCCTTGAGACTCTTATCTCCAATAAACTACTATAAAACAAGAAGTGGCATTGTAGTTCAAGCAGTAGAGTGCTTGCCATGAGCTGAAGAGTGCAAGGACAGTGACCAGGCTCAGAGTACAAGCCCCACAACTGACAATAAAAGAAGAAAAAAAAAAAAAAGAAATAATGCAGGTACAGAAACACCAATATCAGACACACCCTTTTATATTTGAAGATTAAGAAATGTGGCTTTAGAGCAGACAGGAAAACCATAGGACACTGCTGAAGCATTGCTCATAGTCCTCCTTCAGTGAAGGGCAGAGCCTGAGGCTCCCGTGCCTTCTCTGATCCTGTCTCTTACCACTGAGCGCATGCTTCCTCGCTGCAGCCATACTGGCATTTGTACTGTTCTGCAGCAGCCCAAGATAACCTTGCCAGGCTGGGGGCCACTGTTATTCTACTGCCTGGAATGCTCTTCTCCAGACACCCAGCTGCTCATCCCCCATCCTCCCCCACTCCCACCCACCAAAGAGATCTACTCTATGATACCCTGCTCAAAAATACAACCTTGTGCACATGCATGCACACACACACATGGGTGCAGACACACACAGAATATTCCCACCACTCATCCTTTCTGCCTTACATCTTCCTTCTGATGTATTCTCTTTATTACTTATGTAAATCTGGGTAAAGTCTTTCTCCATGCTTGAGTGTAAACTCACAAGGAGAGATATTTTTGTGCTGTTCTCAGCATTGTGTCAGTCTTCAGCATGATGTCTCTCACCCTGTGGTCACTCAATAAATGTCCATTGACTGAAGGCCTACCCATTCCCTCACACACTTATTTGACAAGTGTCCTGTTGCACATGGTCAAAGCTCTTTCCCACTGCTTTCTTATGACTCCCTTCCACAGCCCTTCTCACCCTTGCCTTGTGGTCTCCACACCTGTGTTTCCATGCCCTTTGCCTGAAGCCTTGTGCACCTCAATCTCACATATGGAGAAGGTGTGCACACACCAGCTCACCTGCTCCTCCTCTGGGAAGCTTTTCCATCCCACACTGGCTCCTCCCTCTTCAGTTCTTCCAAGTCTTTCCTCCAGCACTGGTCCCATCCTGCTGGTTAGAAGCCCATGTAATGGTCTGTGTGATATTCTAGCTAAGCTGTGGGAGCCTCATTCTCTGGGCCAACTTTTGGTCCTGTCTCCTTCACCTACTGAGCCAAATGCACTCCAACTGTTCCACAAAGGTTTAGGAGTGGTCTAGCATGCCTGTGTATCAGACTATCCATTGAAAAGTCAAAGGTAGACCTGAGTTTTAGACAGGGAGCTCATCTTGCCCCTTAAGACAAGACTGGCATGGAATCATAAAATGACTTGCCTCCTGCTTGGCATAATACCCCTCTCCCCCATCTCCACAATGCAACCCAACACTGAAATAACAGCAGCGATGAGGCACACTCTCTACTGCACTAGGACTACAAGACACTAGCCTCTTAAGCCAAACCCACAGATGTGAATTGAAGCCCACTCCCTCACTCTGAGCCTCAACTGCAGCTTTTGGGGCAGCAAGGCCTTGTCTCCTGGCAGTCTCTGCATCACACAGAGGAGATCATTTCTGACACATCTAGCTCTGCATTGAGAGCTGAACTTGAAGGAAGAAAAGAGCACATTTTCTTTCCTAATTCCCTCTCAACGTGCACATCAGGTTGGGTTTGTAGAAGGCTGATTCCCAGAGGAATTCCTGAGCAGCCATCTGTTTGTGTGCTTCTGAGACATCTTGGTAAAGAGAGAAGGAAGCTGTTAATCAATCATGCAAAGGGAGCTGCTTGCTCTTTCACTAGGAAATGGGGGTGCACATGTCCTTGAGTGTGCACATGTTCTGATATTCTAAGGGTCTTGATACACTTGCACTATACATGTCCTTCTCTCCCTGTCCATTCTGCACAGCAGACTAACACCACCTTCCTTCCACACCCATTTTAATGTGTCACTGACACAGCTGTCCTTCAGATAAATACACAAATACCTTTCATAAGAACAGAGAAACAAACCTGTGCCACAAGAGATTAGCAAAGTCAAGTGCACTGCCTGATGCTGGAGGCTCTGTAATCCTAACTATCCTAGAAGCTACCTGGATTGCAGTGACAGCCAGTCTAGGAAGACTCCATCATCAATTAACTAGAAAAATGCAGACCTGGAGGTGTGACTCAAGTGGTAGAGCACCAGGCATGAACATGCAAATTGAAAGAGGGAGAGAAAGAAAAAGAAAGACTGAAACAGAGAGATGAAAGACAGAGAAATGGACAGAATTAGAGACAGATTCAAGAACAGGAAGAGAGAGAGAGAGGTAAGAGAAGAGGGAGATGAGAGGAAGAAGATGAGGGGAAGGAAAAGTAGACTAAGAGACGGTATGAGGTAGAAGAAGAGGAGGGAAGAGAAAGTAGAGAGGGGGAAAGATGGGGAAAGGTGAAAGAGGAAAGTGATGGAAAAGGAAGCAGAGAGAGAATTAAGAAAAAAAGCACTGAGATAAAGACTTGGTACGAGCAAACACTCACAAACATATACACACAACAAAGAAACAAAAGGAAAAAAATAAAAGGCATGGAAACATCATGGAATTTAACAGTATTTCCCTCCCCACGTACCCTCTTCACTGAACACTGGACCACGAGGAGTTCAGGATCCCACAGCACCCTTCATGACCTTCCGCCTCTCAGTTCTCCTTCAGCATTAGTGTCAACCCTGTCATTCACCAGGTGCCTATCCTTTACCCTCTTTAGCCCTCACTGCTTCTATCACCAGAATCCCACCTCATTCTTTGAGGGGAGATCTGCTCCCCAAATAACCCTGAACTGCACTTGTCCACCAGGAGACCCAGTCCTCCTCTTGCTACAAATCTCATCAGTCAGCTCTGCAGGCTCAGCCTCCTAACCCCAATGTACACAGAGCAAAGTCCAGCTGTGCCCAACTCCTCCCCATCACACACTTGTCACCCAAGACAGCATCAGCCCTCAGCACTTCCTCTGTGTGGAAATCTAATAGCCCTGGATGAACCAACGCAAACAACGCAGTGGTGGAGAGTCACATCCAATCTTACTGAATCTCCATTCATGTCCAGAAGTAGTCATCCCAGACCAAGTCCACAGAGGCCTGGTCCATCCACAGGCACCACTATACCTCCATGTTCTCTCAGGTCTCCTGCTCCTTCAGAGGTTTCTCCAGCTCTCACTGAAAGGAAGAGAACATATTTTAATTAATACACTTTGTGATTCCAAAAATAGGCTCTACATGTTCACAGTGGTCTCATATGTGAAACTCAGCACTCACAACACTCTGTTTACCTGAGGAGAAAAATTGGGCTAACAGAGGAAGTTGCAATAACGACTTCAGGGTGTATGCATTAGGGTCTTTCAAATATGTGTTTTATCTTTTACCATTGTGAGCAAATAAATGAGAAATCGGGTCCTCCTGGATGATGGCTTTATGTTGGGATAGTGATGAGTAAAGGATTATAGAGAAAACACACACAGAAGAAATGGCGTTGAAATGGAGGAAAGTGGGGCAGAAACCACTGTCATGGTACATGGAGACAGGTCTCATTTCTTTCCCAATGAAGACTTGCCCTTATGCTCCAACCTAGCCAGTGTAACTGGTGTGCTCAGGAGTTGGACCCAGTCATCTAGAGGCCACAGTAGGAGGAGCAGAGTCCAGGATGCCTCCTGACCCTCAGATCTATGGGCTTCAGCTGAAATGTAAATACAACAAATAAGTATATAAACATACAGGAAACCTACATGAAAGGTAAGGTGATTACTTGCTGTAGCATTTGGAACAAAACCACCTCAAGGACAAAGGTGAATGGTTGTCAGGTGAAGTCACCATGTGATCAAGCTGCAACCCCTACCACCTCTGAAGGTAAAGACACCTTCAGGCTACTTTTCCATTTTCCTTTCAGCCTGGGAAGGCCAGCTCAGTGTCAGATGTACTTTGACCAGAAGCTCGGCTGCAGAATCCTGTAGCACCAGGCACTTGGCCTGAGTGTGCTACACGGATACTATGCCAGGCATGCTGGGCTCATAGCACTAGTCATGCCTCCTGAAATGAGTGAACTAGTGTGTAAAGGACTGGTAAATAGTCACAAGAATCAAGTCTCTGTGAGAGCTTGGGGGACTACTACTCTTCCATGTGGCCTAGCGGACCATTGCCAAGGCCACTGGGCACATGGGAGGATGCTGCTACTGCTACCTTGGCAACCATGTGGTAACCATGAGGACATCGACCAGAGACAGGGAGAGAGGGGGAGAGACAGACCGACAGACAGACGCAGAGACAGAGAGACAGAGACAGACAGATACAGAGCCATAGAGAGAGAATGGGTTGATCAGGCAGGTTTGAGTCTCTTGGCAAGTATAAATTTTACAGACATGACAAAATTTCATGAAACCAAAAAACAAAATTAAGAGCTAATCCCCAAATAATGTACCTATAAAAGCTTGTTTTTTAAAAGATGGTTTGACTGTAGCCCAGGCTTGCCTTGAACTCAAGAGCCTTCTGCATTTGCCTTCTAAATACTGGGATTACAGGTTTGCACTACCAGTCCATCATAAAAAGATCATCTTCCATCCTGAGGCTATCCAGGTGTACATCAAGGGTTGCACCTCTTAGAACATGCTCTTGTGACAGGAAATTCCAAAGGATTTCATAGCTCTGGGTCAGATGCTACTATAACTCAGGAAATGACTAAGGTCTTAGGAGCTCTGATTGAGGAACCAGGGTCAATGACTAAATAGTAGAGCAAAAGATCCTACTACCACCCCTGTTACTCAGGAAAGCATGAGTGTTTTTGGATTTCTATGTCAGGAACCATAGAAAAAGGCCAAATACATTTACATCACAGGCAATCACAGGAGATTGTTTACAAACAGAATGAATTACTCAGTAAGTCATCCTATCAAGGGTAATAGGTTTCTTGGTAGTTACAAATATGGAAAAGGAAAAAAAAACTGGAAGAATATTTGGGGTGAGATTGCAGTTGGAGGTGTCAGTGTGAACTCATGATTTTGAGTATATATAGATGGATATATATACATAGATTGGTGTACAAATCAGAAGTTGAGACACTCAGGAGGCTAAGAGCTTGAACACTGAATTTTGAGACTAGTCCAGGCAGGAAAGTTTATTATATTTCACCTCCAAACTAACCAGCAAAAAGCAGGGCTTAAAGGGGGGCTCAATTACTAGGACCCAAGCAAAGCAAGCAAGAGGTTCTGAGTTTACATTTCTTTACTACTAAAAGAAATTAATATAAATTTAAATGTGTGTATGTGTAAATATACATGTATGGGGTTGTATATATCAATGCACACCCATATACATGAATACATGTATTTTGTATATTCGTTTCATGTATTTTCCAGTTCTCTTCTCCAAGAGGGCCTAGGAACAATAACATCTCAAAAGCAAAGAACATACCTAATACTCAGATGTTGGTTTCTAAATGCCATCCAGCCACATCTCCTGGATAATAGTTAATTCAAAGGCTAGAGCATGGAAGGTACTAAATAAACATTGATCTTGTGTATGAGTGAAGAGCAAAAGCACTAATGAGGGCTTAGGGGTAGAGTGCTTGCCTAGCATCCATGAAGCCCTGGGTTCTGCAGTGCCACATAAAGAGAAAAAGCTGGAAGTGGCACTGTGGCTCAAGAGGTAAAGTGCTAGCCTTAAGCAAATAAGCTCAGGGACAGTGCCCAGGCCCTGAGTTCAAGCCCCAGGATTGGCAAAAAAATAAAATTAAAATAAAATAAAAGCACTAATAAAAGTCTGTTAGAAGGGGCTCCCACTGGCCAAGTCTGGAACCATTTACTCATCAAAACCATGACAGGAGTGGAATTACAACCCAATGCATTCAATAGGAATCCCTTAGCAAGTTCAAACATGAATAAATATGTAAATACATAAGCAAACTGTCAATGATGTGAGGAATGGGATATTTCCACAGCCTTATGTGTTTTCCCACACATCACTCAGTTACAAAGGGAGAGGAGAATTTTTACAGTAGAAAAACGGGCAAATTTGGCCATCTTCAAGTGATCAAAATTACCTACTACACTCCTAAGACAAACTGATGTCCCCAGCCACCTGGTGAGATGCAGTGGGAGGCACACAGTGTCACTTCACGACAGTCCTGCAAGACCCAAGTCAAATCATGATAAAACTTCAGACAAGACTAAGTGGAAGAACAATCGATAAAAAAGAAGTGGCATATAATCTTGAAAACAGTCAAAAAAATCTTGAAAAATTTTCAAGATTGAAGAAGACTGCAGAGCCAGAACCAGAGCAGGCAATCTTGACTTCTGGATAGGATCTTTTCACTATCAAAACTATATCATGAGCCAGGCATCGGTGGCTCACGCCTGTAATCCTAGCTACTCAGAAAGCTGAAATCTAAGGATCATCATTCAAAGCCAGCACAGGCAGGAATGTCCATGAGACTCTTATCTTTAATAAACTACCAGAGAACCAGAAGTGATACTGTGGCTCAAGTGGTAGAGCCCTCGCCTTGAGGAAAAGAGTTCAGGGACAGAGCCCAGGCCCACAGTTCAAGCCTGACAAGCAAGCAAAAAAACACACAGAACCCTATAATTTGAGCTGGGCTACTCAGAGACTGAGGTCTGAGGATCATAGTTCAAAGACAGCCTGGACAGGAAAGTCCTTACCACTCAAAAAACAGCCAGTATCACACTCATCTCCAAACCAGGCAAAGATCCAACAAATAAAGAGAACTACAAACCAATCTCTTTGATGAACACATATGCAAAGCTACTCAATAAAATTTAAGTCAAGTTTGTAAAGACCATAAGCCTTATAGACCATGATAATGACAATGCGCCTCATGAAGGTTAAAAAGTGTTTGTGACTTTAAGTATCTCTATCCCACAATACTGTGAATTTTATGAAATGTATGTAATCACTTAATCTCAATTAAAAATTAAAAACTTGAAAAAAAGGTGTTAAAGATGTTTGACAAGAAATGAACTCATTACCTTACTCATGTAACTATAACTCCTCTGTATAGCCTCTTTACAATAAAAATTTTAAAAAAGTGAAGGGACAGAGTTCACACTTTGAGTTCAAACCACAACACTGACAAACACACACAGAGAAACCTGGTGCACAAAAAAGCATAGATATGGTAGAATAGAAGTAGTGAGGGGCTAGGAATGTGGCTTTGGGGTAGAGTGCTTGCCTAGCTTGCATGAAGCTTTGGGTTCAACTCCTCAGTATCACATCAACAGTAAAAGCTGGAAGTGGCACTGTGGCTCAAGATGTAGAGTGCTAGCCTTAAGCAAAAGAAGCTCAGTGACATTGCTCAAGCCATGAGTTCAAGCCCCAGGAAGAAGAAGAAGAAGAAGAAGAAGAAGAAGAAGAAGAAGAAGAAGAAGAAGAAGAAGAAGAAGAAGAAGAAGAAGAAGAAGAAGAAGAAGAAGAAGAAGAAGAAGGAGGAGGAGGAGGAGGAGGAGGAGGAGGAGGAGGAGGAGGAGGAGGAGGAGGAGGAGGAGGAGGAGGAGGAGGAGGAGGAGGAGGAGGAGGAGGAGGAGGAGGAGGAGGAGGAGGAGGAAGAGGAGCAGGAGGAAGGGGAGGAGGAGGAGGAGGAAGAGGAGGAGGAGGAAGAGGAGGAGGAAGAGGAGAAGGAGGAGGAGGAGGAGGAGGAGGAGGAGGAGGAGGAGGAGGAGGAGGAGGAGGAGGAGGAGGAGGAGGAGGAGGAGGAGGAGGAGGAGGAGGAGGAGGAGTGAGGTCAGGGCAGCGTTAGCACTCCACTCCTCACGCAGTACAGCAAATCATAGCAAAGCAGGCTGGTACCTTTACTTTTGAAAGCACTACTTTTGGGAAAGACCAAGGTAGCTTTCTACTAAAGCATAATAATCCTTTATGAATTCTATTTATTCTTTAATAAGCACATTAGAAATACTCACTATGCTGATTAACTTGCCCAAATACATACAAGTTCAAACTTTCTAGCTTCAATTAAAATTTTACTGAATGTATCTTCTAAAAACAAGATTGCTTTGGCTTTCATAGTCTTCATTCTTTTTCTTTTCACATTCATTAATCTGTAGAATATAGTAAGTTCAACATTAGCTAGCATTCAAATTTAATGTAAGAATTCTAGCCTTGATCTAAGTGTGTGGCTCATGTCTATAATCCTAGCTACTCAAGACACTGAGATCTGAGGATCATGATTCAAAGCCAGCCTGGGTAGGAAAGTCTTTGAGACTTTTTAATCTCCCATTAATGACCAAAAAGTCAGACATAAAGCTGTGGCTCAAGTGGTAGACTGCCTTGAGTGAAAAAGCTAGGGGACAGTCCCCAGATCCTTCGTTCAAGCACAACTATAAGCATGAGGAAAAAAAAAAGCATGATGCCAGTAGCTCACATTTTTCATCCTAGTTACTCAGGCAGCTGATATCTGGGGATCATGGTTCAAACCAAGCTAGCTAAGAAAGTCCAGGAGACTCTTATCTCCAATTAAGCACTCAAAAATCAGAAGTGGTGCTGTGGCTCAAGTGCTAGCATGCTAGCTATGAGAACATTGAAGCCAGCCCACTCTCCCTCCTCCTGATGTGCCCCTCCCACCTGCCCTGCCTGGGGGAGCCTCTTCATGGAGTTGGAAGCTCCTTCCCTTTACAGCATCTTGTAACCTTCCTGGCTGGTCCCCTCCCCCTCCCATCCTGGTGCCTCTGGCTTCAGCTAGATGGCCTATCCCCCAAAGTCTAATATGGATGTGATAACAAGGATACTTCTTCTTTTTTGGACAGGACTGGCATTTGAACTTAGGGCATTGAACTTAGTAGCCTACAAGTTGAACCATGTACCCAGTTCTCTTTTGCTTTAGTTATTTTTCAGAAAGATCTTATGGCTTGCCTGAACCATGATCCTTCTACTAATGCTTTTCTCATAGATGGGAGGTTTTTTTTGTTGATATAGGGTCTTGCTAGCTTTTTTAAAAAATTATTTTTATTTTTATTTTTCGGCAAGATTGACCTTGAATCATGATCCTCCTGATCGCCATCTACTACCATTGTATTGTAGGCATGAGCCACCACATGCACTTAGAAAAAAAAAAGTTTGGCTTTAAAACAAAATATTTTTATTGTAAAGATACTGTGCAGAGGGGATACAGTTACATTAGTAAGGTTGAATACATTTCCTATGGAACATTGTTACCACCTCCTTCGTTTTTCTCCCACCATCCCTTGCTACACCACCTCCTTCCTCCCTGCCCCTCCCCAAGTTGTAAAGCTCATTTTCAACATAGTGTCTTGTACATATTTATCCTTATTTCAGCATTTTGTTATTTCCCTTCCCCTCCCCAAATGAGAAAAATGTATATATAAGATGCAGGAGATGCAGGACACAGGAATCAAATACACTGAAAACAGGGGTTATACCGTGGGGGAAGAAGATACAAAAGAAACAAAAAAAAATCATGTAGTACATTATAAGTACATTAAAAACAACAACAAAGAAAAAACCATTTGTGTCCCTCTCTTGGGGTTCATTTCGCTCAGCATCATCTTATGTGGTCATATGTACATAGCTTTTGAACTTTTCTGCTTATAGGGAAACCATGGGACCTATGTTTCTTTAGGCCTGGCTTACTTCACTTAATATAATTCTTTCTAAGTCTTCCATTTCCTAACAGATAGGGCAGTGTCATTCTTTCTGATGGAGGCATATAATTCCATTGTATATTTATACCACCACAGTTTCTTGATCCATTCATCTACTGAGGGGCATCTGGGTTGGTTCCATATCTTAGCTATAGTGGATAATGCTGTGATGAACAGAGTTGTGCTAGCAGCTTTAGTATGGCCTTGTTTGTTCTTTTGGATAAATGCTTAAAAGTGGGATTGTTGGGCCATAGAGGAGCTCTATATGGAGTCTTTTGAGGAACCTCCATACTGCTTTCCAAAGTGGTTGAACAAGTTTACACTCTCACCACCAATGCAGTAGGGCTCCCTTCTGGCCACATCCCCTCCAGCATCTGTTGTTATTAGATTTCTTGATTATACCCATTCTAACTGGGGTGAGGTGGAATCTCAATGTTGTAATGATTTACATTTCTTTTATAGCTAGAGAAGTTGAGCATTTCTTCATGTGTCTATTGGCCATTTTAGTTCCTCTTCAGAGAAATTTTTAGTCTTATAAGTTTTCCTCATGTCTGGAGAAGTGTGGGTTTTTGCACTGTTTTGTGTACGTGATTTTTGGTTTTATTTATTTATTTATTTTTGGTCAGTCCTGGGGCTTAAACTCTGGGCCTGGGTGCTGTCCTTGAGCCCTTTAGCTCAAAGCTAGTACTCTACCACTTGAGCCACAGTACCACTTCTGGCTTTTTCTGAGTAGTGTATTGGAGGTAAGAGTTTCACAGACTTTCCTGCCCAGGCTGGTTTTGAACTGCAATCCAAAGACCTCAGCCCCCTGACTATCTAAGGTATCATGCCTGAGCCACTGGCACCTGGCTTTGGCTTTTACTACTTTTTGGATTGAGTCTCATTACCTGTCTGTAATACACTGGAATGAGTGCTATTTTTTTTTCTGCTCCTGGGGCTTGAACTCTTGGGCGTGGGCCCAGTACCTGAGGTTCTTTTGCTCAAGAGTAGCTCTCTACCACTTGAGCCTCTGTACCATTTCTGGCTTTTTCTGAGTAGTTTATTGGAGATAGGAGTTTCAAAGACTTTCCTGCCTGGGCTGGCTTTAAACCACAATACTCAGATCTAGGTCTTTTGAATAGCCAGGATTACAAGTGTAAGGCCCTGGCGCACAGCTGAATCTCCCTATTTTAAGCCTCATATTGTAGCTTAGACAGCAGGTGTATGCCACAAGGGCCAACATCTCTGAATTTTCTGCAGATGCTGGCCTGGAACTCTGATCCTCACAATCTGAAGCCTCCCAAGTATTAGGATTATAGGAGTGAGCTACCAGTGCCTTAGATTCAAGGTCTGATATAACTGTTTATAGAGTCCTGCTTGATGCCTTACCTAGGACAGTATTTCAGTGACAACTGTTCTTTTCTCCCACTTCTGCACAATAAAGGAGAGGTTGTAATAAAACTCAAGTTTCCCTCCCCCTCACTAAGTAGGTTGAAACCAACTGCTTTTTTTTGGCAGACTTGTATATTCAGAATAAAGTGAGACTTCTGACGGAATGCCTGGAAAGGAAAATACCATCTCTAGGAAATTTTCAGGGATGTTCCCAGTGGCAGTTTAGGCTGTGATCAGATTCTAGAAAAATTGAGATTAAATCTCAAACTTTCTATCACAAAGTAGAATGATGTTTTCATTCATTCAGTACAGTGTTTAAGATCACTACAAATTGCTAGAAATTTTCTCAAGAAATACCAAAGCCACTTAGGCTCAAAGCTTTTACTTTCTAACAAATAGCTACATGAAAGGGGATGCTAGTGAATGAGAATGCTAGCTAGTACTTTGGAAAATTGAGAGGACCTAATAATTAGATTTAGATGACTTTGGAGAAAGGTGCAAAGAGGAAGATGAGAATGTTGCACGAGAGAAAGAAGAATGTCGAATGTTGAATGGAGTGACAGAAAAGCACTCCTGTGTTGCAGTTCATGTGCAGGAGGTCAGGATTGAACCAAAAGTTCACCTCTAGCTGGGTTCTGGTGGCTCACATCTGAAATTTTAGCTACTCAGGAGGATGAGCTCTGAGGACCTGGTTCAAAGCCAGCATTGGCAGGAGAGTGAGACATCTCTAAGTAACCGTCAGAAAACCAAGTGGCACTGTGGCTCTAAGTAGTGGAGTTCTAGCCTTGTATGAACAAACAGTGTTAGGGAGATTCAAGAAGGAGAGAAGTAATGGAAGAGAGAGGAGAGGAAGATGAGGGGAAGGGGAAGTAGAGGAAGAGAAGGTATAGGTTAGAAGAGGAGGGAAGAGAGATGATGGGAGGAAAGGAGGAAAAAGGGGAGAGAATGAAGTGAAAGAATAAGAATAAGAGAATAAGAAAAATTGCACAGGCATCAAGCCCAAGCTCCAGCATGCGCGCACGCACACACACACACACACACACACACACACACACACACACACACACACACACACACACACACACACACAAAGGGAAAAAAACTGATAGTGAAATCAACAGTACTTCCCTCCAACCCATCCTCTTCACTGAACACTGGTCCATATGGAATTCAGGATTCCTTAGCTCCCTTCATAACCTGGATCCCATCATTTCTCCTTTAGTATTACTGTGTACCCTTGTCATTCACCATGTACCCATCTTGGCCCTCTTTTGGCCCTCATTGCTTCTCTCACTAGAATCCCATCCATTTTTTGAAGGAATCACTGCTACTCAAATATCCCTGAGCTGGACCAATGAAGCCCCAGCCTTCCATCTGCTGAAAATCTCATCAGTCTGCTCTGCAGGCTCAGCCTCCTATTCCCAGTGTACACATAGCAAAGGCCACGTCTACCCAACTCCTCCCCATCACACGCTTGTCACCTAAAGGCAGCATCAGCCTCCTCATAGCCTCTCTGTGCAAAGATAATGACCTGGCTGAACCAACACAAATATCACAGTGGTGAAGGCTCATATCTAATCTTCCTGAATTTCTGTTCATGTGGGAATAGTCAGTCCAGGCAGGATGTAGCTACAGGCAGAGTTCATCCAGTCCCATCCATCCACAAGTACCACTATATCTCCCATGTCTTCTCAGGTCTCCTGTTCCTTCATATATTTCACCATGTTTAGCTGAAACAAAGTCGGTAAATTTTAATGTATACACTTTGTGATTCAAAAAATGGACTCTTGGTGTTCAGAATGATTGATTATTGAACATCAGCTCCCCCAGCACACTGATTCACCAAGCAGAAAATTAGGGTCTACTCTTCCATGAGGCCAATAGACTTCTCCTGGAACTGCCAAGGGAAAGCACCATGCCCAAAGCCTGGTGCTCTGGGGAAGGGGTGTCAGCTGGTGGCCTCTCTGGGGACTCACTGGGTCTCTACCAAGATAAGCTAACACTCAGTGCTGACCCTCCCTCAATTCGTCTACCAGCCCATCACCCCCTTTCTCCCACAACCATTTATAAGGTGTCCCTCACACAGCTGTGCCTCACATAAGTACACAAATCCCTTTCATAACAACGCAGAAACCAAGCTATGTCCCAACAGACTAACAAAGTCAAATGCACTGCCTAATGCTGGAGGCTCTGCCTGTCATCCTAACTATCCCAGCAGCCTGTCTGGAAACACTCCATCTTCACTTAACTAGAAAAATTCAGGCCTGGAGCTATCATGTAGTGGTAGTGTAATAATCAACATGGCCAAAGGCATCCTCCTCCCCCCACATGCTGAGCTCAATGTTCCCCTGTGCCTAGCTGTAGGAGGGGGGTCAAGAAGGGATGGGACAATGCACTTCCTGGGTGCAGGGCATGAGTGGAGGTTGAAACTGTTATAGCTGTTGGAGTGGGGGAGGGGCCCAGTTTATATATATGCTGTCTGTTCTGAGGAGCAGGGGCTGGGGAAAGATAGAAATAGGCTCCAACCAGAGTAGAGCAGAGCAGAGCAGGGCTGCCCTGTGAAGAGGCCTGAGGCCTGAGGATAGGCCACTGGAGAGGCATGCAGAGGAGGAGGAAGGAAGCAAGAGGAAAAGCCTTCCCCTTTGGAGGTTTGCAGACTATTTGGAGGTTTGCAAGTCTGGAGGTGTGACTCAAGTGATAGTGAACCAGTCATGACCATGCAAGCTGAAAAAGAGAAAGTGTGAGAGAAGGAGGGAAAACCAGAGAGAGTCAGAGTCAGATTCAAGAGCAGGAAGAGAAGGAGAGAGAATGGAAGTGTGCATGAAGGGAACAAGAAGTGGGATAGGGGAAGTAGAATAGGAGAAGTTATGGGGAGAAAGAAAAGGGAAGAAGATGGTACAGGAGGGAATGAGGGGAAAAGGTAGAGAGGAAGGAGAAAGAAAAGGAAATTAAGAAAAAAAGCACTGATGTCAAGCCCCCCAGTACCAGCACAAGCATACACACAAAAAGAAAAAGGGGAAAAAAGCATGGAGGAATCATGTAAAACAACAGTACTTCCCTTCACCCACCCTCTTCACTGAACACTGGTCCATGTGGAATTCAGGATTCCTCAGCTCCCTTCCTAACCTGGCTCCTGTCATTTCTCATTTAGATTTAGTGGGCATCCTGTCATTTACCAGGTACCCATCTTTGTCCTCTTGTGGCCCTCAGTGCTTCTCTTACTAGAATCCCATTTCATTCTGTTTGCTGAGCTCTGCTCCCCAAATAGCACTGACCTGGACTCCTCATCCACCAGGAGCCCCAAGCCCATCTCTTGCTGCAAATCTCAAGTCTTCTCTGCAGGCTCAGCCTCCTGATCCCAGTGCACACATAGCAAAGGCCTAAGTCCTCCATTACACACTTGTCACTAATGGCAGCATCAGCCCTCAGCAACTGCCTCTGTGTGCAGATCTAATGTCCCTGGCTGAATCAACACTAATAACCCATGGATGGATGATCACATCCAAACTTTCCCAACTTCTGCTCATGTCCAGATGCAGTCATCCCAGGCAGGGTCCATCCTATATCTTCATGCTTTCTTAGGCTTCTTGCTCCTTCACAGATTTCTCCACCTCTAGAGAGAGGGAGGAAAAGTATTTTAATTCATACATTTCTGTGATTCAAAAATGAGTTCTGGATGTTCAGAATGCTGCTCATCAGCACTCTGATACCCCAAGAACAAAAACAGGGCTCTGCTATTCTTCCATGAGGCTTAGAGCCTTCTCATGGGAACTGAAGGGGAGAGGAAGCACCATGCCCAAAGTCTGGGGAAGGAGGTGTTAGCTGGGTATTCTGGGAACTCACAGAATCTCTACCCAGATATGACATCACTCAGTGTTCACACCCTTCAATTGTGCATGTACTTCTCACCCGGTGCATTTGGCACAGCAGCCTACTGCACCTGTCCTTCCCTCAACCATTTTCAAGGTGTTCCTCACACACCTGTCCCTCAGATAACTACACATCAGAGAAGCCATCCTGTGCTACACCAGTTTAACAAGATCAAAAGCATTGTTGATGGTGGTGGATCATGCCTGAAAGCTTAACTCTTCTAGAAACTAACACCCCGAAGATCACAGTTAAAGCCAACCTGAGCAGACTTCATCTTCAATTAACTAGAAAAATCCTGGCTTGGAGGTGTGACTCAAGTGGTACAGCATCCGTTATGAACATGCAAACTCTAAGAGAAAGTTCTAGAGAGGCAGGAGAGAAAAAGCAGTCTCATGAGGACAGAGGAAGGTAGAAGGGAAGAGAAGAGGAAGAGAAGTGGAAAGAGAAGAGGGAAAGAGGAAGAAGAGGAGGAGATGAATGGTCTGGAGGGAAGTTAGCTGGAAAAGGGGAGAGAGGAAATGGGGAGAAAGAAGAGAGTGTCTGAGTGTCACAAGTATCAATTGACCTACTGCTCCACATGCTTAAGTGGGACCATTAATAGATGTTTTGCCAGCTGCCAGTAGCTCACACTAGCAATCTTACCTACTCAGGAGACTAAGGTCTGAAGATTGTAGTTAAAAGCCAGCCAAGGCTAGAAAGTAAATGAGATTCTTATCTCCAATTAACTACCAAAAAGCTGGAAATGGTGCTGTGGCTCAAGTGGTAGAATGCTAGCCTTGAGCAAAGCAGCTCAGGGGCAGCACTCAGGCACTCACATCTCAGAAGCAGCACATACATACACACACACACACACACACACACACACACATACACACACACACACACACACACACACACACACACATACACACACACACACACACACAAAGATAGATGCTTCACATTTTCCTGGCCATGTTCTTTTTTCTTATGCTTCTTTTGGTGAAGATTTTGTCATCTTGATGTCAATTAATAACTATGCTGTCTTGGGCTTATCGTCCTCAACTTCATATTCATTGCCTTGTAGAATGAAGACATTTCTTGGCAAAATTCTTGCAGTGGGTGAATCCACTAAGAGTAGTCAATGTACATGTATGAAAATATAACCAGGAAAATTGAGGGCATGGGGTTGGGAGAGATGGAGAACTATCTAAGTGGTGACAATGATCAAGATGTACTGTACTCACAAAGTGACATGTTAAATTAGAACTCATTTGTACAAGTACATAGGTATAATTTTTTAAGTAGAAAAACAATGAAACCAGTGCATCAGTGCAATCCATACCTCTTAGGTCTAGATTGTGCATAGCTGCCTCTTTTAAAGAATATAGGACAGAGAAGAGTAGAACAAATCATTTCCAGAATAAAAGTGATCAACTCTACTCCGAAGTTAACATCAATAGTGATGTTGACAGACACCCTCGATTTCATGCACTGAGAACACATTTTCCCCCAATCCCCCAATCCTGGGTTTGAACTCAAGGCCTGGCTTCTGTCCCTGAGCTTTCTCCTCTCCACCCCTCCTTCCCCCACACACAATGCTAGTGCTCTAACACTTGAGCCATAGCTCCAATTCTGGCTCTTTTTGGTTAAATGGAGATGAGTCTCATGGATTTTCCCAGCTCAGGCTGGCTTAGAATCATAATCCTCAGATCTCAAGCTTGTATTACCGCTGTGAGCTACCAGTGCCCAGCGTGAGAACATACTTTTTCTCTGTAATTCTCCTCCCTGAAACCTCATAGCCACAATCTTAGGAGAAAAGATTCAGAGAGCTCCCAACTGAAGAATATTCTACAGAATGCCCTGTCCAATACTCCTAAAAAGGGAGAAATACCATCTCTTTCCCTTTGGTGATTATTATATGACAATAATAATAGCTATTATTATAATGCTCACAATATGTATTCCCATCCCCATTGCTATCAGGCTTGTTTGTATAACTTACTTTTTTTTTATTGTAAAGATACTATACAGAGGGTTACAGTTACATGAGTGAGGTAATGAGTACACTTCCTCTTGAACATTGTTACCCCCTCCATTGTTTTCCCCCTACCATCCCCTCCCTCCCTCCCTTCCCCGAGGTTCTTTTTTTTTTTTTTTTGATTGTGATTAAGTGATTACATAATTTCCGGAAATTCATAGTATTGTGGAATAATGATGCTCATTTAAAGTCACAAGTTCATTCTAACTTTCCTGGAGCAAATTGTCTATCACAGTCTGTAATATATAACGGTGCTCACATTATAACTTACTTTTTGACAAATGACATATGAGAAGTGATGACCTGTCTTTTCTGAGTTTTAGTCATGTGGTTTTCACACTGTTTTCTTCCCTTGGGAACCTCCAGCAGTCAGTCTGAATCCCAGAATGGACACCATGCTGAGTGGAAGTGGACATGGATTAGGCTTGTAGCATGATAGAGTAATGAAAGTTGTAAGCTATTGGGTCATTGGGGTTGGTTTGCCACAGTATAATTAAGCTCACATTGAGGTCCCAAATCTAGGTAATCTAGGCCTTTCTCTCTCCATTCCCTCCTGTCCCCTTCTCATTTTTCCTGAATATTCCCTCTTCTACCAGCTTCTCCTCAGGTGACACAAAGTCCTGAGTCTCCTTATCCTAGAAACTGTTTTTAGGCTTAATCATTGTGGATTCCTTTCTTACATTTTCTCTTAGCTGTTTCTTCACTTTTGTCTTTCTGGAGTTTTCAGCCAGAAGCTCTCAAGTGTGATGGAGCCTCAGATAAAATCCCTCTGCCACATCTGCCTTGCTTGCTTTCACTCTTCTCATGTTGGCATACTATAAAACCAGAATAAGATGAAGCTCCAGAAACCCTTTGGATAGAAAAAGAAACCACCGCATGGGAGTGAGGGGTGTGTTAGAAGAGATTGGGAGCTGAACACAGGCAGGAAGGCACATAGCTTCAGCCTCAGCTGTCTTCTGAATCATTGCCCAGGTACCAGCTGTAATTCTTTGCTCCAAAGTCAGTGTGGTGAATTCTGCCATTCTTATTGACTCATCCACATTCACAGACCTAGTTAGGCATCCAAAATGACTTAAAATATAGACTCCCCAAATCATAGAAATCTGTATCAGAGAAAATGGGCAGAAAGAACTTCAGTTAATCAGGTTCAATTCATTTTTACATGCTTATAATTTAACTGAGAGAAAAATATCAAATTCACTCAGCCTTCACAAAATCAAAATATCAAAGCAACTACTTCTTATAGGAAGTAAATATTCACATCATAAATCAGAATTTCTGAAGGGGTGGTGTTCTCAGAAAGTAAGGAATTAGGGCTCAGGACACATTTCAGACACATTTCACATCAGCATCAAGATTAAATTCATTAGCACAGGCTGCAAAAGTTGCTTACTCTCAGCAGGTAAGAACCTATAATTTTTTTTCTGGCCCTTAGTAAAAAAAGATGGAAGAGTTTGATTTCCTTTCTCAATTTCAATCTTCAAAGTCACATTGTCTTCTAAGGAAGTCATTTATCTCACTCACCTGAAAATACAGAATATGTCTTCAAAGGAAGGTCTTCTGGGCATCTGGAAGCAAAATAGGAGGAGTGAAACAGGCTGCAAGATACTTGCTTGTTCAGGAATAGAATGTTTGTCTTCTTCCACAGCCAAGCTAGTTTTGAGGGCTTGTCCTTTCAACAAGCCAGGTGGGATGGTGGTTAGGTAGGACGGGAGAAATGTCATAGAGTTTCAGAAAAAGGCAAAAGAAAGGTGCATGGCTTTTTTTCTCAGATCAGAACCTTTAAATAGGATATGGTTTTTCTCTTTACATAACACTTAATTATACAGTAGTCCCCTTCACTGTAATTTCCCCTTCTGTAGTTAGTTACCTGTGATTAACTGTGATCTGAAAAGATTAAATGGAAAACTCTCATATTTTGGAAGAGACCACATTCACATAATACCTTTTTTGTTTTTTATTTTTGGTTTTTTGGATGTAAGGTCTCACTGTATATCTCTCTCATTATCTTCCTGCCTTAGCTTCTGTTTCCTAGGATTACAGGTGTGCACTTCCACACCCATTTCACATTACATTTTTACAGCATATTGTTACAATTCTTCTATTTTATTAGTTACTGTTATTATTGTCTTACTGAACCTAATTTATAACTTTAGCTTTATTGTAGCTATAATTGTCTGGGAAAAACATAGTATATATGATCATCTTGGTATTAATATGGTTGATTCCAGAACTGATTGAGCATACTAAAATCAGGATAGGATCCAATCCCATATAGAAAATAGCATTTTCATACAAAATAAGTTACACTTTAAATCGCATCAAGGTTATATCTATTACCAATATACATGTAAAGGTATGTAAATAGTTGCTATATTGTCTGTTTAGGGAACAACAAATTTTTCCTATTTTAAATTTCTGGTTGGTTGAACTCCTAGATGTGGAAATTCTGGATACCTACGATTAACTGTATAAAGTACTTCACTGATTTCACGTACTCATTTGGAATGCATCTCCAGAGGCTAATCTGGAACTACTATAAACATCAAAAAGACAGAAACTTGACCTTCTTATTTTGCCATAATTACTCACTAAATAAAATATGGATAAATTTGATTCTGTACCTTCTCCTCCTCTTCCTGCTCCTCTTCCTCCTCCTCCTCCTCCTTCTCCTCCTCCTCCTCCTCCCTCCTCCTCCTCCTTCTTATACTTCTTCCTTTTTTCAGTGCTGAGGGCCTTGCACATGCTAGGCTTGTTCTCCACCACAGTTCTACATCCCAACCCTCTAGAGCTTCTCAAAAGCCTAAGATGTTGACTTGGGTTTCCTGAGAGAAATTCATGTTTAATTCCTTGTTTCTTTCAAGGTTATCAAATGAATAACTTTAAATTTGTAAGATGTTATTATAGTAAATATGAAATAATATTTTTATGTTACTAGGTGGCACCCAGTTTCCTTTTAGATAGAAAATATGTGGCTGGCTTCCAACCAAAATCTTTACATCTCAGCTTCCTGAGTACCTAGGATTGCAGGCATCAGTCACCTCTCCTGGCTGAGACAAATAATTTTGGTAAGGAAAATCACTATGATATGGAATATGAGGCATGAAGAATGTGGACTAAACAGGAATATTTTGAAAGCTTGAATAAAACTGAAGTTATGACAAATTTGCAGTCTTCAGTGATGAAAAAAATGAAAAAGAAGTTACAGAAGCAGAGAATTGGAAACTAAAAATAAGTTAGTGAATAATTCCTTGTTAGCAGAAGTACTGATGATTTCTTTTTAGAAAAATGCCATTTGATATAGTGGTACATGCCTATAATTCTAACTACTTGTGAGGTAGACATTGGATTTTGCTGTTGGTATGGTAAAAATATAATACTGAAGTGCCAATCTCTAAAACAAACTGGTGCCACATGTTGATAAGAGAGGGAGAAGTTGGAGGACCATGGTTTGAGGCAGTTAAGATAAGACTATCTGAAAAGCAAACTAAAGCTCAACAAAGTGCTAGGGATTTGGATCAAGAGCAATTATCCAGCCAGTTTGAGGCCCTGAATTCCATCCCTTCTACTGAGAAAGTAAAGACAAGAAAAAGGAAAAAGATTCTTGATACAATTTTCAAGGTATTTTCTATGCAATTTTCTGCTATAATTTCCTTCTTCTATTGCCTTAAAAGTTTTGAGAAGTCATTTACACAAATGACTACCATCATTTGCGGAAATCAAGGGAAAGTCTTTGCAACCAGTTTTGTAAGACAGAACAACTCTGTAAAACTGAGTTCAATGAGATTAATATGAGAGGTAATGGTTTCATGAAAATGCACTTAATAACTACATGTCAGAAGGTGAGGAGCTCATAAAGAGGATGTACTTCTTAAAAGAACAGGAGGGTTGCGTTGATTTCATTTCAATTTATTTTTATTTTTATTTTTTGGGTCCGGTCGTGGGGCCTGAACTCTGGCCCTGGGCGTTGTACCTCAGTTCTTCAGCTCAAGGCTAGCGCTTTACCACTTCAGCCACAGCTCCATTCCCTCTTTTTCTTTCCGTTTATGTGGTGCTGAGGAATTGAACCCAGGACCTCAGGCATGCAAGTCAAGCGCTCTACCACTGAGCCACCTTCCAGGCCCTCAATTTTTAAAATTAGGGTAAATTTGGTTGGTACTTTAACACCTTTAAGCAAGGTGTTAAGACAATAAAATTATTGTTGAGATTTTTATAAAAAATATAACGCAATTGTTACATAGATTTTTTTTTATAAAAAATATTCAACAATTGTTGGATAAATCCCAACAATGTAAATGTGTTCTGTATCATCTGATGGTGTTACATATCTCATCATCTAAGGTTGGGAGAATGTTATCTTAATTTTCAGAATACAGAAATGGAGGCAAGAAGAGAAGTGGTGTATTTCTGAAGGCTGAAGTATAAATTACAATTAAGACTGAGTAGAAACCAGAATCCATGGCTCAAATTCAATTGATTATTTGCAAACCCTGGGACTATACTAATATCTAAAACTCTTCTGCTAGCTGGGTGACATTGGACATGTTTCTTAGAGTTGTCATGTGTTGCTTTTTTTCTGTAAAAAGCTAAAAATATTGGTGTTTTCTAGAATTAAAGATTATGCCTTTTGTAAAGTGTTATGCTCAGAACATGAAACAAGAATTCCATGAACTCTGAAGTTCTTTGTGCAGTTTGTCTTAAAATTATTATTTGAAGAATCAAGATAGTGAAATTATTCACATTCCTTTCATTCCAGAAAGCATTATCTGAACACATTTGAGAAGAATTTCTACAACAGTTTTGTAATGTATGGGCTTTTGATGTACTTATTTGCCTTCTCTCTGTATCTTCTTAACGGGGTTATTATTGTCTTATTCATGAGTTTAAGAGTTCTTTATATATTATGAATAAAATCTATTTGTCAAGAACTTTATATTTTGCTTCATTAGCAAAAATGCCTGCTATGTGGTTGAACAGAAATGGATGACATCTTTGCCTGATTTCTGAGCAACTGGGAATTCTTTCATTCTAATGCAGTAGCTATATCAGGTCAAGAAAGTTCCCATATAGGGGTTGGGAAGGTGGCTCAGTGTTAGAGTGCTTGCCTTGCATGCATGAGGCCCTGGGTTTTATTCCTCAGCACCATATAAGCAGAAAAAAGCCAGAAGTGGCACTGTGTCTCAAGTGGTAGAGCGCTAGCCTTGAGCTGAAGAGCTGAGGGACAGCGCTCAGGCCCAGAGTTCAGGTCCACAACCAGACCCTCCTCTACCCCCCCCCAAAAAAAGAAAGTTCCCATATAATAAGTTTGACAAATTTTTACCATCCTGCTATTTTGAACAGGACAGAATTATTTTAGGGTCACAAGTAGGGAATTCCCCTGTGACCTGTCTCCTGTACAGGCATGGAACCCCAATTTGCAAACTGCTGATTATACTGGAAACAAATTTTTGCTTGTTAGGACTGTCAGATTTTTGGCGTATGTGCTCAGGATGTTTTTCCAGAAAACATAAATCCACACATAGAAATTAGATAGTCACAGCTGTTTGAATTGGCAATAGTAATAATATTTTTTATTCTTGATGTGCCATATCTCTATATAAAACAGAATGAAAAACACAGTTTGTAACAGAATAAACATGAGTATATCACCTAGAATCTGGATATGGTTAGTAAACTCTAGGAGATTTTCTCATAGCTTTCAGACTTTTCATAAACATAAATAATAGAAAGCAAGTGAGATGGTTTATACCTATAATCCTAGCTACTCTGAAAATGGACCTGTGGATAGTGGGAGTTCAAGGTCAAGCTGGAAAACATACAAGAGACCTCCATCTCAATCAAGAAAAGCTGGGTGTGCCAATGTGTGGCTTGTCATCCTACTGGACATCCAACTAGGAAGTTCACTATCCAGGTAGCCTAGGAATAAACAAATGCAAGACTCTATCTCAAAAACAACCAAAGCATGCTGGATGTGGCATGATTCAAGAGGTAAGGTGTTTGCCTGGCAAATGCAAGGCTCTGAATTGAAACCCAAGACCCTACCAAAAAATTAAAAGTAAATAATATGAAATAATTCTCTAGATAACTACACACTTAGTTTAATTATCTTATGTATTCTCCAAATAATCTTGTAGTGAAGGCAGAGAATTGAATAAGCCAGATCAATATAATACTCCAAAATCACAGAGTGGCCCAGAGGTCAGCTTTAAGATCATTCAATGTCTGGATCTTCCTGTTCTTAGATACACAATGTTATGTGGGGGGGGGGAAACGAATGTATAAGGACAATACATTTATTTACACCCTTCATCCAGTTTCACTTATTGAAATCCTATCTCAAATGTAATGTTATAGAAGTGGTCCTTTGTGTGTAAGTGGATGGTAATTAAGTCACGGAGGCAAGCCTTCATGAATGGGATTTAAATAAACAAAACCAAATAGATTTCACTCCTGATCTTTAATACAGAGCATCACTCAGAAAAAAAATCCTGACTATGCTGGCATTTCAATCTTGTATCACCAGGCTCCAGAATGTAGAAATAAATTTAGTATTTATAACCAATACAGTGTCTGGTAATTTGCCATCATAGGTCAAAAGGATGAACAGTAAGCCAGCTGAAAAGGACTGTTGTGGTTTCTCTATGTTTTATTCTTCCATCTTTCCAGAGTCCCTGTGATGTTGAAAAATGTGAAGGCTCCATAGGGAAAAGTTTTAAAACTTCCTCTTGTCCAACTCTGACTTCAAAACTTTTGGAATGTAAAGAATGACATCAAGTACTCAAGAGACCTAAGACAAGACAGTTGATCCTCGTCTGCTTTGCTCTTCAGCACCTGGTGAAAATTTACACTATATAAACAGGTCAACTAAAGGTAGTTATAATAAATTTTAAAATGCATAGCCAGAAAACACTTTATGAACACTCTCTCACTATAGTCTCATTGGCTCCCATGTCCAAAATAGGAAACTAAGGCTGAAAGAGAGGTAGGTAATTTACCCAAGTTTGCAAAATTGGTATATTTGTACATTTAAATGCAGCCTAAACTATATCCATACTTAGGCTGACATACCATGTGCATTTATTTTTCTGCAGAAATAAAAGGCTCACGAACTTTTTTCCATGTTCTACACTCATATGTGCTACCATGATATCTCTATCCTTGTTGCCGCCAAGTCATATCAGCTGAAGTTGATACATCTGTACCCACTCAAATACAAATGGCTGAGACTTGGGCAACTGTACTTTTAAATCTCCCATGCAGTAATAATGTGTAAATAACAGTATGAAATCCTGAGCTAGAGAATAAAACTTCTATGATGGTGCTAGATCCACCTCACATATCTTTGTCTCTTTCTTCCTTCCTTTTTAGTGCTGGGGATTGAACCCAGGGCCTTGTGCATATTAAGCAAGTGCAACAACACTAAGCTACATGGCCATTTCCATCTCTCCAATTTGATTCACTGCTACCCTGTTCCTGGTACTTTGCATTCCTTGGTCATAATATTTGGAGATTAGTAAACTTCATAAGCTTTTCATGTTTTTTCTTCCTTCCCATGTATCAAGACACTGTGCAAGAAGGGTTTTCCTGACCTCCCAAGGCAGAATTCATGGCTCATTATCAGGTTCTATTTTACCATGCATATCACTCTATTATTACATTTATAATAACAACTCACTTAAATAATTGTTCTCTTCTTCAGACTATTGGTAGACTATTGTTCAATCTTATTTTTTATATAACCAGGAATAGAATTTTTTTGTCTTGTTTTCCTCTTTTTGACTTGGTAAAATTTTCCTGATTTTGAAGAACTATTTATTCTCCATGAATATTGTCTCAGGACATTTCTGCATAATGTCTATAATAAAATTAAGAGATTTCCAGCCAAAGAAGACAACTCAGCATTCTAGAGGTTAATGACTGTACTCTGGATTCCTGTGCGTTGGGCACTGCATTTGGCATCTCTGTTTTACAACAATGGACAATCTATATTGAAAGTTGCTTCTTTTTGTTTCCTATTTTGATCCATATGAAGTATTTAAGGTGTATAGCAAGTTAATTGTGGAAGTATGAGCTGGTAATCTTTTTAAAAATATTATTTATTGTAAAGATACTGTATAGAGTTGTTACAGATACATGAGTAAGGTAATGAGTGCATTTCCTATTGAGCATTGTTACCCTTCCTTTGTTTTCCCTCTATATTCCCTCCTCCCTACTTCCCCAACTCCTCCTTCCCCCTACTCCCGAAGTTGTAAAATTCGTTTTCAATGTCTTGTACATTCCATTGTTACAATAGTCAACCTGAATCCTTGTTTCAGCATTTTTTTTATTTCCCTGCCCCTTCCCAAATTAGAAAAATGTATATACAAGATGCAGGGCACTGGAACGAGGGTTATATGAACTGGTAATCTTTAGCCTTCAAATCTTAAAATGAGAATAAGCAATGCATGATGAAATTTGTTCATGAGGATACTCTCAACCTCCTGATTGATGCTCTGATTCTACCATTAAAGTATAATCTTGTTAGAATCAAGTTTTGATCCAGGTTAAAATGCAAATACCCGTGGAAATGATGACATTAAGTTGGTATTAGTTAATTATGCCTTCCTATTAATGAAATAACTTAGAAAAGGTTTTTACAAAAACTGGATGATAGCAAGAGGGATTTTAGAAAAGGCTTTATAGTGGGTAATGTATATAAAATTGTACAAAACTGGAACTGCATGATAGGAAAAGAATAAATTCACAGGGAGGTGTAACTTACTTTTCTAGATGAGCCAAGTTAAGATGAATTATTATGTAAGAAGAAAGTTTGTATTTGGTTCTTTCTGACAACTAGCAGATATTTATTTATAAAAAATAAATACTAGAATGAAAAATTCAAAAGAACTTTGATGATGCATTTAATATTTTGGGGACACAAAAGATTTTTAGTGTAGAGACAATTCAATAAATTATGGTATTTATAAGCACTGGACTCCCATGTAATCATTATAAATGATGTTCTTAGAACAGTGCAATTTCTTAGGATGTTATTAGATAGGAAATATATGCATGATATGATGCCATGAAAAGTCAATTTATAAAGTAGGCTCACACCTATAATCCTACCTACTCATAAGGGTGAGATTTGAGGATCATGATTCAAAGCCAGCCCCCACAGGAAAATCCATTTAACCACCAAAATGCCAGAAGTGGAGCTGTGGCTAGCCTTGAGAGAAAAAAAAAGCTGAGAACAATGTGCAGGCCCTGAATTCAAGCTCCAATTTGGCAATAAACAAATGAATAGTCAAACAAATATATGACCTCAAAGTTGTAGGAAAATATGTATATGCATATATACATATGCATATATACATGGCAGAAAGGTCTAACCGTGTGTTCCAATGTTCACCTTGTGGAAGTCCAAAATGGGATCAACATAAACATTTACTTAAAGAAAATCAAGAGTGACAATATATTGGAAATGATCTGTACAACTTGTGGGGCATTGAGAGAGGGAGGGAAAGAGGAAAAAATGAGGGAGTTGGTAATAAGTTAGACAAGAAAGTAATCACTACCTTATTATGTAACTCTGTACATCACCTTGACAATAAAATTAAAACAAAAAAACTAAAAAAGAAAACTAAAAGCTTTTACTTATTGTATTTAAAACTATATTTTAAAAGAATTATAGGCATGTTTAAAAGTTCTAATGCATTGCCCCACTCTACTGGACTGGAATATGGGGAGAATTATTTACACGAGTCCATGAGTAAGAGCCCCAATAAGAATTCTACAAAGAAATGTCAACATGACCAAAGGATCCTACTCATAATACCTTGCTTCTACAGCAAATCACACAACCCCCCAATCCACATAATTTGATCATTTAAAGGGAAATGATGAACCTATTTCTCCATTTGTAGAAATACATACCTGTGACAAGGATGGAAAAGAGCCATAGTGAATGATACACAATTTTGAGGAAGAGTCCATAGATAGATGTGTCCCACACATTTCCAACCCTCAGTCTAGGAAAGTCAGTCATTCTTGTCATACTAATAAAACCACAAAAATGCTAACTGTGGGATTCAAAAAGATTGCATGAGAACATGTGTTCATTGTGACAGCACAGCAACTTCAGCACAAATTACTATGTCTCTCTTTCCTTGCCTTATTCCCACCTCATTCTTCAATTCTGAAGGTGAGATTCTGGGGAGCCACTTCTCTTTGCTCCAATAATTAATGAAAGGACACAGGTTATTGGAGATAAAATTTCTACACACATAGTTCTTGCATTCTCATTCTTTATTAAGCTTACTGAGTACTAATGGGATTCTAAAACACAAGAAAGTCTTAATTTTTCCACTAATTTTTAAAATGCCTCCTGTAAGAAGAATCAAAATTAATGAAAGAAATAACTCAGAAACAATATAAAGATATTTGTGGTGTATTGATACCAGGAGAAATTGAAATGTCACGTGTAAATACCAAATGACATTTACAAAGCACAAACCATAATTATTCTGTGAGCTAATGTGGTAATTACAGATTTATACTTTCCAAAAAAATCACCATTGAGAATACCACAGCCAATTTCAATCACAGAAACAAGCTGCAAAGAATTGCTGAAATGCTCACCTATTCAGTCCTAAAATTGAGAGGGTTGATTCTGTTGATGTGGATGGTTTGATCCTCTTCCTCCTCACAAATGAATATGCCTATGTAGAACAATTTATAACTATATTTTAACTTTACGGGTGTCTTGCCTTTCTGGTCTGATCTTCAGTCTGAGTACCGCTATTGAGCATATGTAGTTTAGAAACTTGGGCCATCCCTTAACAAGCAGAAGCACGCTCTAAAACAGTTCTAACAGAAACTCTGTGATAATGGCAATATTCTATACATGTATTGTCTAACAGACTAGCCACTGGCTACATGTAGCTACTGAATATCAAATGTGAATAGTGTCAGAAATTAATTCTTCCAATTTTAGTTAAGTTAAATGAAATTTTAAACTGAGCTGGACAGCTCAGTTTCCAAATAAGGAAGCTAAAGTTCTCACAATGATAGTGATAAAATATAATCCAAGCTGGGCAAAGGTGGCTAACACTTGTAATCCTAGTTACTCAGGAGGCTGAGATCTGAGGATCTTGGTTCAAAGCCATCCCAGGCAGGAAAGTCAGTGAGTCTCTTATCTCCAATAAACCACTAGAAAACCAAAAGTAGCTCTGTGGCTCAAGCGGTAGAGTACTCACCTTGAGCTGAAGAGTGCAGGGACAGCGCCCAAGACCAGAGTTCAAGCCCACAACCGACCAAAATATCTATATCTATCTATCTATATATACATATACATATACATGTACATATGTATATATATATACATATATATACATATGTACATATATATACATATTTATATATTTATATACACACATATATACACATATATACATATACATACATATATATATATATATATATATATATATATATATATATATATATATATAATCCAAGTGAAGAAGTTTCCATTGGATACTAACTGCATGTCTGTGAATTATCTGAGTTTTTCTGTCTTACAGAATTCAGTCATCACTCACCTAGATTGACCGCTGGGTGGAAAGGGGTGGGGAGAAACACAAGCTACTTGGGATACTGAGAACTGCTCCTTGAAGGTGAGGGTTGTGCATGAATCTTTTCTATATTTAGTAGACAGCGAAGTGTCTAGAATGCTGTAGGTAGAAAAATGTATTTCAAAGTGTAAAACAGGTGCTCTGTTTATCAAAATAGGAGAGAAATCAGACAGATGAATTGTATAAATATACAAGTAATATATAGAAAATTTGCTACATTCTATTCCATGATAGGTTCTGGAATAAACTTTAGTTTTATGTACATACTCTGTAAATATTCACAGGCTAACATACAGAAATGTAATCCTTTATTACTGTTAAAATACATAGAATATCTTCATAAAATATATTTGTGGACCTATTTTTTCCTTAATTTCTTCCACACCTGCATTAAAAATGGCTCTAAGAGAAAAGTTTCTAGATGTGTAAAATATGAACTCCATCTATTTCTTTTGTTGAATTTGTACTCTAGATAAGATTTAAGTCCCTATTTCATCTTAAGGCTTAGGGCTAGAAAAAGAATAAGTAATCTCAACAAATTGTCATGCCTCATTTTTAAGGAGAGCTATATATTTATTAGGAGAAATATGTATGGGTCTTGGTAGCTAGGAACATTCAAGAAACAAAAGAAAAAGAACAATTCCACAGCAGTCTCAAGTATTTGCATATCTTCAAGTGAACACTAGTTGCTCTTTATTCTATAGTATATTTACAAAGATATTTTTACAAGCTATTTCTAAGCTATTGTCATCCTCCAGAGTAAAGTTCAGGCATGCCTATTGCTCATTATATAGATTGCAGTTGCTCAAATTCAGAACCCGTTGTTTATTTAGGTTTCATCTGGCTATCTTTACCTCACTCAGTAGCACTGAGGGCTGGGATATTTACTTCAAATATATAAATACACACATACACATCACTAACTTTCACTATTGCTGTAAAAATTAAGTGCCTTTTGTCTCTGACCCAAGAGTATCACAAATTGTCTAGCATCCATGAAAATGTGACAAGTTCATTATTAACTTGCAAGTAGTTTAAATTTCTAGCTTCATGGAAGTCTAAATACTCATATGAAGAAATATATATACCTAGAGTTTTGGTGTGCTTCTACATTACAAAGCTCTCAATTTTCATCTTTTTTTAAAATAAATTTTTAATTGTAAAAATACTGTACAGAGGGGTTACAGTTACATGAGCAAAGCAATGAATACATTTCCTATCAAGCATTGCAAAGCAACTCATGGGTAGAGTGCTTACCTTGCATGCATGAGGCCCTGGGTTTGATTCCTCAGTACCACATACACAGAAAAGGCCAGAAGTGGCACTGTAGCTCAAGTGGTAGAGCACTAGCCTTGAGCTGAAGAGCTGAGGGACATTGCCCAAGCCCAGAGTTCAGGCCTTATGTCTGGCAATTAAAAAATTATTCTGTATCAATTTTCATATTATTTGCCTTATTTTAGAAATTAGAAGTCACATATTTCAATCAGAACTAACTAAATTTAATGGCTGCAACTTTCGACAGGATGTTTAGGTCCTAATAAGTTGTGGATATGCCCCCAAGGCTTTTTACTAAAAGCCGAGGGAAAGAGATCCAAAAATGGGAGCCGATAGGCAACCAGAGCATTATTATGTAGCTTTAGTTCATTGTTACAAAAACAGGTGTGCAAATCAATATGATGGTTCATAGTTACAGGACCAGAAGACATACTGAAAACTGACATCAGAGAAGGGTCAGTCACTGTAGGAAAACACAAAACAGGATGCACCAAAGGATGCAATCATCAATGTCCAAATAAGCAACACAAAATGGGATAAAGCCATTGTAAGCATATATTTGATGAGTGGTTCACATCAAGAATATACAAAGAACATCCTCCCAACAACAACAAACAACCTGATTTTACAATGTGCAAAGAACTCAGATGTTTCTCCAGAGAAGACCATTAAAGTGTTAACAAGCACATGAAGAAGTTGTTTAACATCACTATTCACCAGGAAAGTGTAAGTCAAAACAATGAAGAATATGAATGACCATTTCATATGAATTAGTATAACTACAAAAAACAAAGTAACAATACTGACAAAAGTGTGATAAAATTGGAACCTTTCTATGGGAAATAGAATGGCATCTTTTCTTTTTTTTTTAAATTTATTTTATTTTATTTGTGAACATACTAGTATGGCATCTTTTCAAACAATTAAAAACAAGATCATTCATGCCTATAATCCTAACCACTCAGGAGAGGAAGCTGAAATCCAAGGATGGAGGTTCAAAGCTAGCCTGGGTAGAAAACAGGAAGTGGATCTGTAGTTTAAAGTAGTAGAACACTAGCCTTGAGGAAAAGTTCAGAGACAGTGACCTGGCCCTGAGTTCAAGCCCATGACAAAGATAGAAAGAAAGAAAAGAGAATTGTCATATTATACAATGGCTCCACTTTTGGTCATATACTCTGAAGATCTAAGCAAGGTCTTGAAGAAATCTTTGAACACACATATTCATTTTTTACAATACTAAAACATGGAGGCAATCCAAATGGCCATCAACAAATGAATAGATAAAATAAATGTGGTTTAAACATACAATGGTATATAACTTCAACTTTAAAAAGGGTAAACAAAGGAGGAGGCTGCAATGCTTGGTAAGAAATGTACCCATTATCCTGCCCATGTAATTGTAACTCCTCTGTACAGTGTGTTCACAAATAAAATAAAATTAAATTAAAAAAAAAAGAACTATGTTGTGACAGATGCTATATTATGGATGAATCTTGGGGACACTGCTAAATGAAATAAGCTGTAAAACTGAATTCAGAAATCCTTACACAAAAAACCATCAGAAACATTCACAAATGTAAAAGCAAAGGAGTTCTTATTGCAAGCTCCAGCTTGGTCCTCCACGCACCAGGTAATGTTAAGAGGCCCTGAGCCCAGGGTTATAGTAATTTTTATACACATTTTTAGGGAAGGCTGGGACTTTGTATACATCACAGCATCTTACAACAAATTATTACAAGTCGCGGGGAAATGATAATAAAATTCTATAGTATGATTGGCACACTACAAAGCAGAAACAGGCTGTTGGGTAGATCAGAGGGCTGACACACTTTTTTTTGGGGGGGGGTCCGGTCGTGGGGCATGAACGCTGGGCCTGGGCCCTGACCCTTAGCTCTTCAGCTCAAGGCTAGAACTCTACCACTTGAGCCACAGCGCCAATTCGGCTTTTTTCTTTTTGCTTATGTGGTGCTGACGAATCGAACCCAGGGCCTCATGCATGCAAGGCAAATGCTCTACCACTGAGCCACCTTTCCAGCCCCTAGGGCTGACACACTTTAAATGGTTGGCTTCCACAACAGGGAGTCTCATGGAGGTTTGTGCTAAACTGCAGGGTTCCTTTCTTAAACAAACACCACCTGTGGCCTGAGTGTTGGGGTCACCATGCCCTCCAGCACCTGCCTGCCTGCGATTTTCTCAAGGATTGTTCATGTTCCTAGTGGCCAAGAATTGCCTCTTCTGTTCCTTCCTATGCCAGGTTCATCTTCAGCTGCATAACTCATACTTCAGAAGATGACAGCTAGCTCAACAGGGAGTCACTCAGGCCTCAGTCTCCTCAAAGTCAGTGATAAAAAGATCAAATATTGCATAATTCTACTTATATCAGTTACATAGAACAGTCAAATTGATAGGAAATAAAATCGTACTTGATGGAGATCTTGAAGCAGAGGAGAGTGGAAAATTATTTTAATGAATATAGAATTTTAATCTTGGAGGATGAAAAGAGTGTGGACATCGAATGTATACAATATTTTGACTATACTTACTACTACTATGCTGTATTCTTAAAATAATTAAGATAAGAAACCTGGGAGAGGAGAAGAAAGAGAATGATGAAGGAGTAAATATAATCAGGGTACATTGTATACCTATGTGGATATATCAAAATGAAATCCACTTATATAACTAGGTAATGCTAATACAAAGTGTAAAAAAGATGATAAATTTTGAGTTGCTTGCATTTGACCACAATTACTGATAAAAAAAGAAAAAACAACCCCAGGTTGGGAAAACATTTAAATTGCCAGTAAGCAATAAACCTGGGTTCAAAACTATATCTCACTTAAGTGTGTGAAGCTGTTTTTTTCAATGTAAAGAGAGAAGGCTCAGGGAAATCATCTCTTTTGTACAAAATAGTCAATTTGCGGTAATTTGGATGTTATCATACACATTTAAAAAATATAATAGCATATGTAGCATCTGAGATATGTTTCCTCTTTTTTTTAAGCTTCAAAGTAGTTTCTAGTTGCACAGAAAATGCATCATCTATTCTGTTTACAAAACAGTAAAACATTAGAGGTGAGGTCCATAGCCCTTGATATACATGGCCAAACATCTCAGGTGCCTACCATAATATCCACCCTTCCTTTCTGAATCAATAGAGACACCTTTCCATTTAACTGAACCCCAGGCTAAGTAAAATAGTGATAACATTTCCCAATGGTGATAATATTTAGATAACGATACAGAGAAAAATGTTACCTGATAGCTTCTAGAATACTGTCTTAAAGGACAGTCTGCACATGTTCTGTATTTCTTTATTTCCTTCTTTCTGTTCCTTCACCTCACTTCCTGGAACTTGAAAGTGATTAAGGGCATTTTAGCCTTCACCTTGGGCCAAGACAGTGAGGGCTGTATCCTAACGTTGGGGTATGCCTCCATGCTCTTGGAATCTTCATGCTTTTACTGTCTTCCTCTGGACTTTCAACAGATAAGAGATTAAACCATTATTAGTTGTATTGTTATGATACATTTGAGTTCTCCTTTCCTTAAGATACCTACACTGTGGATATGCACTCACAGAAAATACATTGTATTGCTTATATATATATATATATATATATATATATATATATGTATATATAATCCTTTAGGTAGTGTACAAAGGGTCATCACTCAACAAGTCAGTTATCGTTCCTTCATGATTTTTCTTTCAAAATGACATTACCAGTTATATAAAGAACACACGTTCTGCTACTAAGAACTTGCTTCATCTGCAGTTAAATTCCTAAGTATATGCTTTCAGATGCACAAATATGATCTTCGGCCTGAATTTAGCTCACAATGTACCTTCAGGAGAAAGTACTTCCCACAACAAAATACAGGACTATGAAGATAATACAAGCACTCAGGAATGGTGGCCCCTACTTCACCTGACTTTAGAAATACAGTCCAGTTATTTCTCTGCCCTAGATTTGCTAACGGTATCTTACCATATTGGCTCAAAGCAGAACTGAATTTGCCTTCTGTAAGGAGAAATCAAGTTGCATTCAAGGTAAGTATACAAGTTTATGTCAGAGGGCTTTGCTGCTTCAAACAGCTATTTAGCCATTCAATCTCTCTGTCAGCATGGTGTTTCATGGGAGACCAGAACCCTGTGAGTAACAAGTGTAGATGTGCCACTCCGAGAGAGTTGAACCACTTCAGCTGGGTAGTTATGGATAATAGGTGATGGTTGGAATTGGCTCCAACACGGCGGGGATGAATGACTCAGCAAAAAATACACACCTTGTTCCCATCAGGCTTCAGGTGCTAATGCATGTGCTGTTTCTGACTATGGTCTGGGGCGTGTCCCTTTACCTTCCATCCAACAAAAGTGTTTTCCCCACTTGTGCTTTGAGATGGGGCATCCAATAAGGAAACTTCCTACTCATGCTCTGAGACTGGGACACCAATCACCAGATGCCATGCAGCACAAGCCCACCCCTTGACCAATCAATCCAGGAACACGCCCTACGGGGCAGAGTCAAAGGGCTGTACATATACTCAGGGATGTGGGCTTCTTCAGATCCGCTTTTGGCTTCTCCTTTTGCTGAGGGGTCTCTTTCACTGCTCTCTTTTCGCTTTGAAGAAACCTGTTTTAGGGGGGAGATAGGAAGGGAAAAATACAAATTGAATCAATAGGGATACAGTGAGATGAGATGTACAACACGCTATGGCGAAAAACAAACTTTACAACTTTTGAAGCAGGGTGGTGGTGGGGTTCAAATGGAGAGGTGGGGAGGTGAAATGGGGAGGTGGGGGTGAAATGGGGAGGTGGGGGTGAAATGGGGAGGTGGGTTGAATTGGGGGGAGGTGGGGTGGAGGAAGTGTAGTCGTGGAGATGGGAGGGCAGAGATGGTAGGGGAAAAACAAAGGAGGAGGCAACAATGCTCATGTAATTATAACCCCTCTGTACGGTATTTTCACAAGAAAAAACTTATCTTTTAAAAAAAAATTTCTGCTCTCGAATTCTTTAAAGAAAACAAACCTGAAGGGCTGGGGGTTTAGCCCAGCTGAAGGGCGCCCAGAAGAATGTAATGAGCACCCTGTAAGACTTCTTAAAAGCTGCTTAACTCCTGTAAGAGGGAATAGAAGACTGCCAGGCAGGCAGGATTGACTAAGATGTGGGAAGTGTTCTCATACTCTTCATCTAGAGGGCTAGAAAACATATTGATCTGCTTGCTGCCTCAAGCAATTCAGAAAGTGGCTTGCATTTTCTAAAACCTAAATCCAAACTTTCAACTTTTCCTTCCCACCAAGAATTCTCCTTCAGGCATCTTCCTACCATAGTGTCTTGGCAGCTTGGAAATGCTCTGCCTCAGAAATGTGGCATCAAGAAAGTGCCCTGTGGTCAGCCAAGCAGCTAGGATCTAACTGATTCATCTATATCTCTTAAAATGCTACAGCCTGCTCTGTGTTCTTTGCTCTGTGTTCAATATGTATGCTTAAGTCCACAGCTACGTACCTCCTCTTTCTAGTAGTCATAGGAGCAGAAGTACAAGGCAGGTTCTTTATATGAAGCAGCCACACACAGCTGTTGGTTTCATAACCATCCACTGAGGTGGGTTTGCATAAGGGAACCAAGGCAATATGTGAATAAGCTCATAAGCTTTTTTTTTTTTTTTGGTCTGGTCGTGGGGCCAGAACTCTGGGCCTGGGCACTGTCCCTCAGCTCTTCAGCTCAAGGCTAGCACTCTACCACTTGAGCCACAGCGCCACTTCCGGCTTTTTTCTTATGTGGTGCTGAGGAATCGAACCCAGGGCCTCGAGCATGCAAGGCAAGTGCTCTCCCACTGAGCCACCTTCCCAGCCACTAAGCTCATAAGCTTATAAGCCTCCATTCCAAAGAGTGAGCTGCTGACAATAAATTCTGTCTGGGAATGGATTCTGTAGGAGTTAGAATCTTTTCTCTCAAAGTGATTGCTTGAACTAAAGCAACTAAGAGTAGCCATCTTACAAAAAGCTATTTTAACTAAAGTATATCCTGTTACTAGAATGGTTCTAGGGACTTTGGAGGCATGGATTAACTCATAGAGCACAAACTAAGATTTTTCTAAAAATTTGTGGCCTGGTTGTCCTGGTTTAGTTGTTTGCTCTGAAACTGTTAACCCCTTTGAAAATAGCCAGCTGAGCTTCAAAATTGACAATTGAACAAGACTGTGAGCACAACTTCTGATCAAGAAAAGTAGTAGCTCATTAAGGGTAAAACCTGTTCAGATTCCCACTCAGCACTCTGGAACTGCATGTCCACCCCCTCCCCAATGCCACACTGGCCTAGCCTGGCACATACACAACCCAAGCCTCGGGCTGGCAGGGTTGTGCTTGTGAGAGGCCCACCAGCCACACAGATGCGAGAGTGGAGAGAGAGCAAGGGGAAGGAGGAGGCCCCAACCCAAAAGGTTGGATGGGAAGGGGACCGCCCCCAATCCCCACCCCACTGGTATGGGAAGGGCTCAGGACAATTGCCTGCCCATGTGGGGGTGGGGGTGAAAAGACAAACCCTTGTGTGGAGGGCTGACTTTCAATAGATTGCAGCGAGGGAGCTGCTCTCCTACTTATGAAACCCCGACTCAGAAGCAGGTCGTCTATGAATGGCTTTGTGCCAGGTTCCACACAAAGGTGCATTGCATGACAGGAGGGAGGCAGTGCCCTTTCCAGCCTCACCCTGTTTCCCAGGATGAGAGGCTTTCAGCACTGGACCCCAGTCCCAACGCGCGGTGGTGGGGCAACGACCCCGTGTGGATGCCGGGCTGGTTGCTTAATTGGCTTCCTGTCAGTAACATGCCCTTTGACAGAACTAAACTTTGCCATGCAAAGTTCTTTCAAGTTGATGGTCTTTCTTGAGATATTGGGGTACACTATGGGAGTATTCCCAACAATTTGGGGACTTGTCCAGGATCCTTGTTACTCAAGGGGATCCTGGGAATCCCTCAGGAGGAGACACATCCTACCTTGTTGAGGTAGCTCAAGCTTGGTTAAACACCGTCCCATGTGGTTAATGATGAACCCAAGATGGAAAGTTTATCAGCCATGTCAGGAAGGAGCCCAAGGAAACACCCAATAAAAAGTAACCTCATGCATTGACCATGAGAAGAAAAATTGGACTAGAGGGGGAGGCGGGGAAGGGAGGTGAAGGGTAAACAAAGGATGAGGCTGCAATGCTTGGTAAGAAATGTATGCATTATCCTGCCCATGTAATTGTTGCCCCTCTGTACAGTATGTTCTCAAATAAAATAAAATAAAATTTAAAAAAAAAAGAAAAAAAAAAAAAAGAAAAATTGGACTAGAGTATAGTACCTTGTTGGTGAGAATTTTCATGGGCTGAGTGTGTCTTAGGCACAAAGAGAATTTGAGTCTTGACCTGCGTGTTCATTCTCTGGCCCAAGAAAAAAATGTGGGAGCTGGAGGAAGACATACTTGACAAATCCCAATAAGGGGAGAGTTGAATATGAAAGGGTTGCACAAGAAACTTACAATAGGGAGGATTAAGTGCACCCAAAACTGAAATCACAAGAGACCTGCTAAAATGGGGAATAAGAATTGTAGACCTAAGGAACCCAAGAAAAATGGATCCATAGACCTGCTCCTGATAATCCACTGGAAGAATGTTGAAAAATGTCTGAGAACACTATGAATGATTTTCATTTTTGAGCTCTAGAATATGCACTTGTCCAAACAAAAACTTGTGTATATGTGCTTGCATGTTTGTGTTAAATCCTATATCCGGAAGGGAGAACTCAAAATATCCTACTCACTAAACTCCTTCAGCTGACCCACTTTGACTCTGAGGCTTGGATGGATCCTCTAGCTGATCCACAGATGTATGGCATTGGAAACTGTTTCAGAAGCAGACTTTCAGGGTAGACTTAAAATTTAGGTCAAAAGCCAGGTGCCAATGGCTTGCATCTGTAATCCTACCTACTCAGGATCTGAGGGTTGGGGTTCAAAACCAGCCCAGGCAGGAAAGCCCTTGAGACTCTTGTCTCCAATTAACCACCAGAAAACTGGGAGTGGTTCTGTGGCTCAAGTGGTAGGGCATTTGCCTTGAGCTAAAGAGCTCAGAGACAGCACCCAGGCCCAGAGTTCAAGTCCCACAACCAACAACAAGAAAAATGCTTGGGTGAAATGGATTAAATATTCTGTCCACCATTACTGTTAAGATTGTGTGGCACAAAGGCCAGAAAAACAAGTGGTCCACTTCCCACTGTGATGAACCTCTGACCCCCAAGGGCATGTGGTGCATGATCTGTTGGTCAAACACAGCCTGGGGAAACTTGTAAGACCCTGCTGTTCCTGTTCGCAAGAGTAAGGATCTAAGACAAAAACCCCATCTTCCCAAGGCCAACTATACCCCTTGCCTCTCTAGGTTGGGGGGACAATTGGCATTTCTGGGAAACTTATCAGGATGAGTGAAGGCCGATCCTGTGAAGAGATGAGCAGTATGCACTAACCATGGCCAACTAGAGAAGAACCTGTGCTTTGGTTCAATTGGCCATCCCTTTCACCCTAGCATTTCACCTACCTGTCCATTCTCAAACATTTTATACTAGGTAAGGAGAAAGCCCTTCCCTAGAGGGTCATTCATATCTCATATTTTCATGGGTGCTATTCAGGATTCCCCAAAAGTTTCCAAAAAGTTCAAAGCCAGAAACCAAATAGCAGCTTATGAATCAGTTTTATTCTGATGATTACTATAAATAAAAAATGTAATTTGGGGGCTGGCAAACTATTTAACTAGCATTCACATGAAGTCCTGTGTTTTATTCCTCAGCACCACATAAACAGAAGAGGCTGGAAGTGGCACTGTGGCTCAACTGGTAGAGCGCTAGCCTTCAGCAAAAGAAGCTGAGGGACAGTGCCCAGGCCCTGAGTTCAAGTCCCAGTACTGGCAAAAAAAGAGGGTTGTTAAAAGATTTTTTTAAGCCATAAACTAAATGCTCTAGTAGGATAGCATGGGAAAATTAGTTCTAGAAATGTTATCTGAAAAGGGAAGAGTTCATGTGGTGATTGGAGGCCAAAGCTGCACAAAGGCCTTAGAACAATTGAACATTGGCAACTAAGTTAACTAAAAACTCAGATGAAGGGCAGGGAAGTTGACCCAGTGGTAGAGTGCTTGCCTTGCATGTATGAGGACCTGGGTTCCATTCTTCAGCACCATGTAAGCAGAAAAAGTCAGAAGTGGCGCTGTGGCTCAAGTGGTAGAGCACTAGCCTTGAGCTGAAGGGCTAGTGACAATGCCCAGGCCCAGAGTTGAAACCTCACAAGCGACAAAAAAGGGATACTGCAAATAAGGGAAACCATGGGACCTATGTTTCTTTGGGCCTGGCTTACTTCACTTAATATAATTTTTTCCACGTTTTTCCATTTCCTAACAAATGGGGCAATGTCATTCTTTCTGATGGAGGCATAGAATTCCATTGTGTATATATACCACATTTTCTTGATCCATTCATCTGCTGAGGGACATCTGGGTTGGTTCCATATCTTAGCTATGGTAAATAATGCTGCAATAAACATTGTTGTGCTGGTAGCTTTAGTGTAGTCTTGTTTGTAAACATTTGGGTAAATGCCCAAAAGTGGGATTGCTGGGTCATAGGGGAGATCTATGTGAAGTCTTTTGAGGAACCTCCATACTGCTTTCCAAAGTGGTTGAACAAGTTTACATTCCCACCAAAAATGAAGTAAGGTTCCTTTCTCTCCACATCCCCTCCAGCATCTGTTGTTGTTAGAGTTCTTGATTTTTGCCGTTCTAACTGGGGTGAGGTGATATCTGAATGTTGTTTTGATTTGCATTTCTTTTATGGCTAGGGATGTTGAACATTTCTTCATGTGTCTATTGGCCATCCTTCCTTCTTCTTCAGAGAAGTTTCTCTTTAAGTCTTTCGCCCCCTTATTTATTGGGCAGTTGTTTCTTTGAGGATTTGTTGTTGGGGGGTTTAATTTTTTGAGTTCCAAGTATATTTTAGATATGCGACCCTTGTCCGTTGTATGGCTAGTAAAGATCTTCTCCCAGTCCGTGGGCTTTCTATTGATCTTGCTAGCTATGTCATTTGCCCTGCAAAAGTTCTGCAACTTTATGCAATCCCATTATGAGTCAAGCGGAGAAGGTCAGATAATGTGAGGTCAGGAAAATGAACCCTTAGATATGTATTTTAATGTTTTTTCTTTCATGCATGTGTTTCTAACGCATTTATAAGATTATCTCTTTGTTGCTTTGTATGTCCCTCCCCCTCAGTATAACCCATGCTTTCACTATATTTGATGTCAGTATAACTTGTGTAGGAGATGGGGAAAAACCAGTTGTTTAAGGATACAGGTGGACCTGTTGCAACAATGAGAAATACAAATTGTCATGTCCAAGATGAGCTTTACAACGTTAGTGGGGGTGGGGGGGAAAGGGGGGGAAGGAGAAGGATTGGGGGGGAGGGGGGCGGCTGGGAAGAGATGTGAAGGGTAAACCACAGGAGGAGGGTTCAATGCTTGGTAAGAATGTACGCATTATCCTGCCCATGTAATTTTAACCCCTCTGTACCGTATGTTCACAAATAAAATTAAATTAAATAAAAAAGAAAAAAAAGAAAAAAAAAAAGAAAGAAAGACACCATAAAAAAAAAAGGGGAAAATATTAAAAACCAGGATAACAACAGATGGCTGGAGGGGATGTGGACAGAAGGGAACCTTACTGCATTGTTGGTGGGACTGTAAACTTGTTCAACCACTTTGGAAAGTAGTATGGAGGTTCCTCAAAAGACTCCACATAGAGCTCCCCTGACACAGCAATCCCACTTTTGGGCATTTACACAAATGTTTACAAACAAGACCACACTAAAGCTACCAGCACGATTATATTTATTGCAGCATTATTTACCAAAGCTAATATATGGAACCAACCCAGATGCCCCTCAGTAGATGAATGGATCAAGAAAATGTGGTATATATACACAATGGAATTCTATGCTTCCATCAGAAAGAATGACATTGCCCCATTTGTTAAGAAATGGAAAGACTTGGAGAGAAATTATATTAAGTGAAGTAAGCCAAGCCCAAAGAAACATAGGTCCCATGGTTTCCCTTAGTTTCAATAACTATATGTCTGAGTAAAGCAGAAAAGGTCAGTTAAGTTGATGTTAGGGAAATTAACCCTAAGATATGTATTGACATTTTTTTTTCTTTCATGCGATTATTTCTAACACATAAGATTATTTCTTTGTTGCTTTGTATGTCCCTCCGCCATGGTATAACCCCTGATTCCACTGTATTTGATGTTATAATTTGTGGAGGGGAAGGGAAAAAACAAATCATTTAAATAGGGATACAGATGGACCCATTGAAATATTGAGATGTACAAGTCGTTATGTCGAAAACGAACTTTACAACTTTGGTGGGGGGGTGAGGAGGGGAAGGTGGTGGGTGGAGGGAGGATGGGATGGGAAGGGAAACCAAAGGAGGAGGCTACAATGCTTGATAAGAAATGTACTCAGGACTTCCGGGAAGATGGCAGAAGAGAAGCTGTAATCTGAACAAGCTCTTGCATAGAAATCAGTTTTAGAGTTCCAGTGAACTGTCCTAGGCCAGAGAATCACACCAAGTGTGCCATCACAGGACAGAGAGTTAGACAAGAGAGGGAAACCAAGGCAAAAAGAAACAGCTGAGTGCTCGCCAGCAGCCGCCGCGGCGGCGGCGGCGGCAGGGTTGCAAGCAGCGGAGACCGCAGCCGGGGGGCCATACCTGAGCGCTCACACAGAGAGTCCGGGACGAAGGAGCCAGATGCAGCGGGCGAGCGGATTCTACTCAACACCAGCAAGAACCAAAAAAGAGTGGGCATCTTCATCCTGCAGCTTGCAGACCAGAGATGACCCAGGATCCAAGACTCGGCGTGAGTACAAGCCCGACGTCCTCACTCCTTCTCAGGGAGCAGAGGAGGGAAGGCCACCCCTCCTCCCCCAGCACCGGGGATCTCCATCTTGGATACCGACAAAGCCCGGAGGAGCTGCCAGCTCCAACCCAGGACTTGGAATAAAACGAGTCATTTAGCAGGTCACAAGAACTTAACGGCAAAGTGACCTGCCAGACTCGGCTACATCCAGGGAAAAGTCACCCAGCTCAGGCGCCAGCCATTGGAGTGGCTTCCCTCACTGGGTAACCAGAGCCAGAGGCTGCCCCTCCCTCTAGCAGCCTCAACAATCAATTGAAAAACAGAATCCCTGAGAACGGCTCCAGGCTGGGCTCTGGGAGATTTTTTTTTTTTGCACAAATCAGCCCCAGGAAAAAGCTACTGATTGTTGAAAGGCCACAACTCTACCCAGAACCTAGCCTCACCACTGCATCCCCCTCTTTTGTGATTCTCAAAGCAGATCACCCTCCTAGAAAACTAACCTGGGAGGGGGATCTCAAAATCTTGGGTAAAGCAGAGCATTTTTCTGCCTCTTCCAACAAATCGACTTAAGAAACCAATCAAGCCACAGGACCTAAAGCTGACCAGAGACTCCAACAAAAGGCTGGTTACAGACAAAAGGGAGATACAGGATTCTTCCCACCCCTCCCCCCCCAAAAAAAAAATCAAAGGATTTTTTTTCTTCTTTTCTTTTTTTTTCTTTTGTTTGTTTTTTGTTTTTTGTTACCTTATATATATATATATATATAAATTTTTTTCTCTTTTAAAACTTTTATTAATCTTTAATTTTTGCCTCTTCTGAAAAAATAATTGATTTCCAGTAACTTTTTTTTTGTTTTCTCCTCTTATAATTTTTATTTTAAGAATATGTAAATGAGCGTTTCTTTTCTTATCTTCTTTCTCTTTTCATTTCTTTCATAATTATCTTTTTGTTTTTTGTCTAGCTCTACTGAACTTCTGATCTTTTCTTCTCCCTTTCCCATCCTTAAAGATTTTCACATCTTCTCTATGTCCCTCCCTTTCTCACAACATATTCACATTCCTCTCTAAATAGATGGTCTTTTAATCTCTACAATAACATTAATTTTTACATTTCTATTTTTTTCTAGTCTCTTTTCATTCCCCTATCCCTCTCTTCTTTTTCTCTCTCTCTCTACTTGCATCCTACCCAACCCATTTCCTGCATTGTGATTAGGACATAGTTAACTCTCCCTGTGCTTCCCCACACCAATCTATTCCTATTTTTCACCCACATCTCTCCCTAATCCTAATAATTTCTGGTTTTCCAAATTCTTTTCTGCGGTTCGAAGTCCTTTAACATATAGTTGTTTGATGTTGAATAGATGTATCTGTTGAACTAGATTGTATCTGTAGACTATTGACTGTACAAATGCAAACTTTGGTTGATGGTTGCCTTAAGATAGTGTTCTAGCACAAAACTGGTACTATCTTCATCTCAAATGGGCAGAGTAAGCCGGAAAAACACAAGAAAAATGGCAAATTCGGGTATCTCAATTCCCAATCTTGATAATCAGGGGTCAGATCAGATAATGAACACTCCAGAGGAGAGTTCCCAAATAGCTCTACAAACACTGGTGGCAAACATGATAAATGAGAAGTTTGACAACTTACAAAGGACTCTCTATGAGCGTGATAGGGAGAGAGAGGAGGCATCACAGAAGTTTAAACAGGAATATCATAAGCGTGAGGAAGCTAATCAAAAACTGATACAGGATTTGCGTGAACAACTTGAGAATACTCAAAGAGAAAGGGAGGAATGGCGTGAGCAGGCTGAGAACACTCAAAGAGAACTGCAGGAATCCCACGAACGTGAGGAAGCTAAACAAAGAGTAGTACAGGAATTGAGAGACCAGGTAGAGAACACACAAAGATCACTAAAGGCATCCATAGAATCCATTAACAAAGAGCTGAAGGAAGTCAGGGAGACCACAAAGGGAATGCTGAATGGAACCCAACAGAAGGAATGGGAGTCCAAAGAAACCATATCCAATCAACTAAGTGATTTGAGGACAAACACTGAACACCAAACTAAGGAAGTAAAGAGATTCATACAAGACCTAAAACAGAGCTTCAACAAAGAACTTGAAGCCATCAAAGCTGACCAATTAGAAGGAAAAGAGATTAAAAACAAAGTAGAGAGTCTTGACAGCAGGTTAGACCATGCAGAAGATCGAATCTCAGGGATTGAAGACAGCCTAGATATTATAGAGAAAGAACATACAACCATCCAAGACAAGTCCAAGAAATACGACAGATCTATCCAACACCTGGAAGACACCATCAGAAGGCCTAACTTAAGGATAATGGGTGTAGAGGAGCACCTAGAAACAGAAGTTAATGGTCTAGGAAATTTGTTCAACAGGATCCTAGCAGAGAACTTCCCAAACATGCAAAAAGATAGGCCTATTCAGATACAAGAAGCCTTTAGAACCCCAAATAGACCAGACCAGAATAGGACATACCACCGTCACATTATAATCCACACAGGATCAACTCAGAACAAGGAAAAGATCCTTAAAGCTGTCAGGGAGAAAACGGTAATCACCTATAAAGGGAAACCAATTAGAATCACCTCAGATTTCTCAGCAGAGACAATCAAAGCAAGAAGAGCCTGGAATGACGTATGCCATGCCCTAAAAACAAACAACTATCAACCAAGAATACTGTACCCAGCTAAACTCTCCTTCATAACTGAAGGCCAAATAAAAACCTTCCACAGCAAAGAAAAATTGAAACAATACATCTCCACCAAACCAGCCCTACAAAAGATTCTTAAAGATGTCCTACACATAGAAAACCAACAAGACCACAATAAAGGCCAACAAACTGCACCCAAACGGAGAATCCAAGAACCATAGGAAGAACCCAGTTTTCGCAGCCCCCAAGAAGGTAGATAACATGGCAGGAACTCCCAAATACCTCTCAGTCCTATCGCTTAACGTTAACGGACTGAACTCTCCAATTAAGCGACATAGACTGTCTAGTTGGATTAAAAAACAAGACCCTTCTATCTGCTGCCTGCAAGAGTCACATCTTGCCCGTAAAAACAAACACATTTTCAATGTTAAAGGCTGGAACAAAATCTACCAAGCAAACGGCCCTCATAAACAGGCGGGAGTTGCAATCCTAATATCAGATAAAATAGACTTCAAATTAAAAATCGTGAGAAGAGATAAAGAAGGTCGCTACATACTAATCAAAGGATCTCTCCTTCAGGAGGATATTACAATTCTCAATATCTATTCGCCAAACAATGGAGCACCCAAATTTATCAAAGAAACACTACTTTCCCTCAAATCCCATATAGATCCAAAGACATTAATTGTTGGGGATTTTAACACACCACTCTCCCCACTAGACAGATCAACTCGGCAAAAACTCAACAGAGAAACCGCAGATCTAAACAGCTGCATAGATCAACTAGACTTAACAGACATTTACCGAACATTTCACCCAGCAGCATCAGAATACACGTTCTTCTCAGCAGCACATGGAACGTTTTCTAAAATAGACCACATTCTAGGCCACAAAGCAAACTTGTCTAAATTCAGAAACATTGAAGTTATACCCTGCATTCTCTCTGACCACAAGGGAATAAAATTAGAACTCAACACCAAAAGCCACCAAAGAAAGTCCGGTATCACTTGGAGGCTGATCAACACACTGCTGAATCAAGAGTGGGTCATGGAAGAGATTAGAAATGAAATTCAAATGTTCGTGCTATTCAACAAAAATGAACACACAAATTACCAGCTCCTCTGGGACACAGCAAAGGCAGTACTCAGAGGCAAGTTTATAGCTCTGAGCTCCTACATCAACAAATTGGAGAGATCTGAAACTAGCAATTTCATGACACATCTAAACCTCCTTGAAAAAGAGCAGCAAGATAAACCCCAATCCAGTAGACGGAAAGAAATAATCAAAATTAAATCAGAATTAAATGAATTAGAATCCAAAACAACTATAGAAAGAATCAACAAAACAAAGAGTTGGTTCTTTGAAAAACTTAACAAAATTGACAGACCCTTAGCAAATCTTATCAGAAAAAGAAGAGAACACACCCAAATTAATAAACTCAGAGATGAGAATGGAAACATCACCACGGAAACAACCAAGATTCAGAACATTATAAGGGAATACTTCTCAAAACTTTATGCTAATAAGTTCGACAACTTGACAGAAATGGACCTCTTCCTAGCAAATATTGACATGCTAAAACTAAACCAAGATGAGTTAAACTATCTTAACAGGCCCATATCAAGCATTGAAATAGAAACAGCAATAAGAGACCTCCCAGCTAAGAAAAGTCCAGGACCAGATGGTTTTACAGCGGAATTTTACAAGGCCTTCAAAGCAGAGCTCACACCAATTCTCCTCCAACTCTTCAATGAAATTGAAAGAGAAAGCTCAGTACCGAACACATTCTATGAAGCCATCATAACCCTAATCCCAAAACCAGGCAGGGACTCATCAAAGAAAGAGAACTATAGACCCATTTCTTTGATGAACATTGATGCAAAACTTCTCAACAAAATTTTGGCCAATCGACTTCAACAATTCATCCAAAAAATCATACACCACGATCAAACAGGATTCATTTCAGGGATGCAAAGCTGGTTCAATATACGCAAATCAATTAATATTATTCATCACATCAACAGGAGCAAGAACAAGAACCACATGGTTATCTCAATAGACGCAGAAAAAGCATTCGACAAGATCCAACACCCCTTTATGATCAAGGTTTTGGAAAAATTAGGAATCCATGGAACATTCCTCAATACAATAAAGGCTGTATATGACAAACCTACAGCCAGCATTATACTCAATGGTGAAAAACTAAAGCCATTTCCTCTTAACTCAGGAACAAGACAAGGATGCCCACTCTCTCCACTTCTCTTCAATCTAGTATTAGAATGCCTAGCTACAGCAATAAGACAAGATGCAGACATAAAGGGGATCCAAATAGGGAAAGAAGAAATAAAACTCTCCCTCTTTGCAGATGACATGATCTTGTATTTAAAGAATCCCATAGACTCCACTCCCAAATTACTCAAGCTGATTCAAAACTTTGGCAAAGTAGCAGGTTATAAAATTAACCCCCCAAAATCAATGGCTTTTCTGTATGCCAACAATGAGAAAAGTGTGGCTGAAATTAGGAAAGCAACTCCATTTGTAATAGCCCCACAAAAAATAAAATACCTAGGAATTAACTTAACTAAATAAGTGAAGGACCTCTATGATGAAAACTTTAAAATCTTGAAAAAGGAAATCAACACAGAACTTAAAAAATGGCAAAACCTCCCATGCTCCTGGATTGGCAAGATTAACATCGTGAAAATGGCAATACTTCCCAAGGCTATCTACAAATTCAACGCAATACCTATCAAAATTCCACCCTTATTTTACTTTTTCTTCCAACCTAAAGCACTGACTTTCCTATTCAGCAGTATCCAAAGGGTATTTTGATTAAAAAGTGATTGGTTAAGGCAGTTTTTCACTGAACAAAACCTCTTATACAGGAGATAAAGCACCCATCCACACATTCCTCTGAAAACAGTTACTAAAGAGGTAAATATTGACACCATGACTCATTTTTAAAATGCTTGTTTCATCATCAAGGTACTAAAGGGATCTGCCACCACACAGACACAAACTTTTTTTTTAATTTAATTTTATTTTATTTGTGAACATACTGTACAGAGGAGTTACAATTACGTGGGCAGGATAATGCGTACATTTCTTACCAAGCATTGCAGCCTCCTCCTTTGTTTACCCTTCACATCCCTTCCCAGACTCCCCCCTCCCCCCAATCCCAATCCTTCTCCTTCCCCCCCCCCCCCGCACCGACGTTGTAAAGCTAGTTTTGGACATGACAACTTGACAAACTTTTTTTTTAACGGACTGTAGGCTGGTCCGGGGTTTGATCTCATCTCTTTTTTTTGCTCAAGGTTACCACGTTAGCCACAACTCCAGTAGTTTATCTTTTTGCAGGTTAGTTGGAAAGTCTCATCTTTCCTGCCCAGGTAAACTTCAAACACAGATCCTCAAACAGCCACCTGAACATCTAGGATTACACTCAGCTTCACCTGAGTTTTTAGGTAACTTGTTTGCCAGTATTAAAACCTTGTAAGTCTTTCTGTGGCATTGGCCTCCAACTACCACACAGATTCCCTTTCAAGTATTATACTTAGAGCTAATTTCTCCCATTCAGTCCTTCCAGTGGCTCCTAATTTCCCCCCACCCCCGCCCTTGGCGGCATTTCCAATTAACAAACCCTGCTGATAAATAAAAGCATATATTGGAATAATCGATTGTGGAGATCAACAGAATAAAACTAATTTGAACTGCTGTTTCTGGTTTCTTGGAAAATTTTAGGGGCTCCTAAATACCATATTTGTAAATATGATTCTTGAATGAGCTACTATGAAGTCTCTCCTTACCTAAGGTATTTGAGAATGGTCAGGTGCAGGTTGGACAATTGAACCAAAGCACAGATTCCACTCCAGTTCTACATTGGTCTTCTGCAATACCACCAGATATTTCGCCTGGCTATGATTAGTGCTTATTGCTCATCTCAAGGGGTGGCCTTCACTACATCCAGGTAAGTTTCCCAGAAATGTCAAATTTTCCCCAGGTATAGTTGGCCTGGAAAGAATGGAGCTGATCAGTTTCAGGGGTTTTTGAAATAGACTCTTCCTTTTGAGAAGAGCAACAGGGTGTTCCAAGTTGTCTTGATGACTTATCATGCATTTCATGCCCATGGGGTCTGAGATCCATGACAGCACAAATAAGACCACTTGTGTGGCCTCCCTGCCACACAGTCATAGCAGTACTTAGACTGTGGACAGAATCACCACAGTATTTACCTCGCTTATCCGTTTCAATTTCAGTCCTGGTAGACTCAAAATTGGAAGTCATACACAGTGTCTGCTCCAAGACTGAAGTGGCAACCATATTGTAGGATTAACTAGAGGGTGGATTGAGGCCCTGGAGCCAAGCATGGTCACCATAAGGTCATTAAGACTGGAGTTCCCCATGCAGGATGTTTTCACAAGTCAATACCTGACAAACATTAGACACTTATTTGGGCAGTATGAAACTGAAACAATTTGATCAGAAGCCCCCTCCTTACTAGAAGGCAATCCCCCTCCCAACTAGAAGGGAAACCTGCTTTCCTGCTAGATAGAAACCCCCAAGACTCCGTCCCTCTTTGTCGGAAACCATTTAGGTGTAGCTTTTTTTTTTTTTTTTTTTGGTAGGTCTTGGGGCTGAACTCTGGGCCTGGGTGCTCTCCTTCAGCTCAAGGCTAGTGCTGTACCACTTTACCTACAGCACCACTTCTGGTTTTCTGAGTGGTTTATTGGCAAAAAGTCTCATGGAATTTCCCTGCCCAGCTTGGCTTTGAATCGTGATCCTCAGATCTTAGCCTCCTGAGTAGCTAGTATTATAGGTGTGAGCAACCAACACCTGTTTTTTTTTATTGTTACTTCTATTTTCTTTTCTTTCTTTTTTATTGTGGAAATACTGTACAGAAGGGTTTACAATTACATGGGCAAGATAATGAGTACATTTCTTTATTTTTATTTTTATTTTTTTTTTTATTTAATTTTATTTTATTTGAGAGCATACTGTACAGAGGGGTTACAATTACATTGGCAGGATAATGCATACATTTCTTACCAAGCATTGCAGCCTCCTCCTTTGTTTACCCTTCACCTCCCTTCCCAGCCTCCCCCCTCCCCCCCACCCAATCATACCCCCCTCCCCCCCCCCCACACCGACATTGTAAAGCTTGCTTTGACATGACATTTTGTAATTCTCCTTGTTGCAACAGGTCCACCTGAATCCTTAAACGACTTGTTTGTCCCCATCTCCTCCACATTTTATACTGACATCAGATAAAGTGAAAGCGGGGGTTACACTGTGGGGGAGGGACATACAAAGCAACAAAGAAATAATCTTATAAATGCGTTAGAAACACATGCATGAAAGAAACGAAAACATTAAAATACATATTTAAGGGTTCGTTTTCCTAACATCACATTATCTGACCTTTTCCGCTTGACTCATACCTATACTAGATATTGCAAATAAGGGAAACCATGGGATCTATGTTTCTTTGGGCCTGGCTTACTTCACTTAATATAATTTTTTCCAAACCTTTCCATTTCCTCACAAATGGGGAAATGTCATTCTTTCTGATGGAGGCATAGAATTCCATTGTGTATATATACCACATTTTCTTGATCCATTCATCTACTGAGGGGCTTCTGGGTTGGTTTCATATCTTAGCTATGGTAAATAATGCTGCAATAAACATAGTTGTGCTGGTAGCTTTAGTGTGGTCTTGTTTGTATACATTTGGGTAAATGCCCAAAAGTGCGATTGCTGGATCATAGGGGAGATCTATGTGAAGTCTTTTGAGGAACCTCCATACTGCTTTCCAAAGTGGTTGAACAAGTTTACATTCCCACCAACAATGAAGTAAGGTTCCTTTCTGTCCACATCCCCTCCAGCATCTGTTGTTGTTAGAGTTCTTGATTTTTGCTGTTCTAACTGGAGTGAGGTGATATCTGAATGTTGTTTTGATTTGCATTTCTTTTATGGCTAGGGATGTTGAACATTTCTTCATGTGTCTATTGGCCATCCTTCTTTCTTCTTCAGAGAAGCTTCTCTTTAAGTCTTTCGCAAACTTATTTATTGGGCAGTTGTTTCTTTGAGGATTTGTTGTTGGGTGGTTTAATTTTTTGAGTTCCAAGTATATTTTAGATATGAGACCCTTGTCCGTTGTATGGCTAGTAAAGATCTTCTCCCAATCGGTGGGCTTTCTAATGATCTTGCTAGCTATGTCATTTGCCCTGCAGAAGCTCTGCAACCTTATGCAATCCCATTTGTCCAACCTTTCTTTGATTTGTTGTGTTTCCGGGTCTCTATTCAGAAAATTTTGGCCTGAGCCAAGAAGACCTAGGGTTTCTCCTATTCCATCCTGTAATGTTTTCAGAGTGTCTGCTTTGAGTTCAAGGTCTTTGATCCATTTGGAGTTGATTCTCGTGCAGGGTGATATATAAGGATCTAGCTTTAGTTTTCCACATGTAGTTAACCAATTTTGCCAGCACCATTTACTGAAGAGGCTGTCTTTCTTCCATTCTATTGTTTTAGCTTCCTTATCGAAGATTAGATGGCTATAGGTCTGTAGGTTCATTTCTGGGTTTTCAATTCTATTCCATTGGTCCTGAGGTCTGTTCTTATGCCAATACCAAGCTGTTTTGATTACTATGGCTTTATAGTAGAGTTTGAAATTTGGTATTGATATTTCTCCAGCAGTGTTCTTTCCGTTGAGAAGTGTTTTTGCTATTCGGGGTCTTTTATTGTTCCATATGAATTTTTGGATTGCCTCTTCTATTTCCTTGAAGAATGAGGGTGGAATTTTGATAGGTATTGCGTTGAATTTGTAGATAGCCTTGGGAAGTATTGCCATTTTCACGATGTTAATCTTGCCAATCCAGGAGCATGGGAGGTTTTGCCATTTTTTAAGTTCTGTGTTGATTTCCTTTTTCAAGATTTTAAAGTTTTCATCATAGAGGTCCTTCACTTATTTAGTTAAGTTAATTCCTAGGTATTTTATTTTTTGTGGGGCTATTACAAATGGAGTTGCTTTCCTAATTTCAGCCACACTTTTCTCATTGTTGGCATACAGAAAAGCCATTGATTTTGGGGGGTTAATTTTATAACCTGCTACTTTGCCAAAGTTTTGAATCAGCTTGAGTAATTTGGGAGTGGAGTCTATGGGATTCTTTAAATACAAGATCATGTCATCTGCAAAGAGGGAGAGTTTTATTTCTTCTTTCCCTATTTGGATCCCCTTTATGTCTGCATCTTGTCTTATTGCTGTAGCTAGGCATTCTAATACTAGATTGAAGAGAAGTGGAGAGAGTGGGCATCCTTGTCTTGTTCCTGAGTTAAGAGGAAATGGCTTTAGTTTTTCACCATTGAGTATAATGCTGGCTGTAGGTTTGTCATATACAGCCTTTATTGTATTGAGGAATGTTCCATGGATTCCTAATTTTTCCAAAACCTTGATCATAAAGGGGTGTTGGATCTTGTCGAATGCTTTTTCTGCGTCTATTGAGATAACCATGTGGTTCTTGTTCTTGCTCCTGTTGATGTGATGAATAATATTAATTGATTTGCGTATATTGAACCAGCTTTGCATCCCTGAAATGAATCCTGTTTGATCGTGGTGTATGATTTTTTGGATGAATTGTTGAAGTCGATTGGCCAAAATTTTGTTGAGAAGTTTTGCATCAATGTTCATCAAAGAAATGGGTCTATAGTTCTCTTTCTTTGATGAGTCCCTGCCTGGTTTTGGGATTAGGGTTATGATGGCTTCATAGAATGTGTTCGGTACTGAGCTTTCTCTTTCAATTTCATTGAAGAGTTGGAGGAGAATTGGTGTGAGCTCTGCTTTGAAGGCCTTGTAAAATTCCGCTGTAAAACCATCTGGTCCTGGACTTTTCTTAGCTGGGAGGTCTCTTATTGCTGTTTCTATTTCAATGCTTGATATGGGCCTGTTAAGATAGTTTAACTCATCTTGGTTTAGTTTTAGCATGTCAATATTTGCTAGGAAGAGGTCCATTTCTGTCAAGTTGTCGAACTTATTAGCATAAAGTTTTGAGAAGTATTCCCTTATAATGTTCTGAATCTTGGTTGTTTCCGTGGTGATGTTTCCATTCTCATCTCTGAGTTTATTAATTTGGGTGTGTTCTCTTCTTTTTCTGATAAGATTTGCTAAGGGTCTGTCAATTTTGTTAAGTTTTTCAAAGAACCAACTCTTTGTTTTGTTGATTCTTTCTATAGTTGTTTTGGATTCTAATTCATTTAATTCTGATTTAATTTTGATTATTTCTTTCCGTCTACTGGATTGGGGTTTATCTTGCTGCTCTTTTTCAAGGAGGTTTAGATGTGTCATGAAATTGCTAGTTTCAGATCTCTCCAATTTGTTGATGTAGGAGCTCAGAGCTATAAACTTGCCTCTGAGTACTGCCTTTGCTGTGTCCCAGAGGAGCTGGTAATTTGTGTGTTCATTTTTGTTGAATAGCACGAACATTTGAATTTCATTTCTAATCTCTTCCATGACCCACTCTTGATTCAGCAGTGTGTTGATCAGCCTCCAAGTGATACCGGACTTTCTTTGGTGGCTTTTGGTGTTGAGTTCTAATTTTATTCCCTTGTGGTCAGAGAGAATGCAGGGTATAACTTCAATGTTTCTGAATTTAGACAAGTTTGCTTTGTGGCCTAGAATGTGGTCTATTTTAGAAAACGTTCCATGTGCTGCTGAGAAGAACGTGTATTCTGATGCTGCTGGGTGAAATGTTCGGTAAATGTCTGTTAAGTCTAGTTGATCTATGCAGCTGTTTAGATCTGCGGTTTCTCTGTTGAGTTTTTGCCGAGTTGATCTGTCTAGTGGGGAGAGTGGTGTGTTAAAATCCCCAACAATTAATGTCTTTGGATCTATATGGGATTTGAGGGAAAGTAGTGTTTCTTTGATAAATTTGGGTGCTCCATTGTTTGGCGAATAGATATTGAGAATTGTAATATCCTCCTGAAGGAGAGATCCTTTGATTAGTATGTAGCGACCTTCTTTATCTCTTCTCACGATTTTTAATTTGAAGTCTATTTTATCTGATATTAGGATTGCAACTCCCGCCTGTTTATGAGGGCCGTTTGCTTGGTAGATTTTGTTCCAGCCTTTATCATTGAAAATGTGTTTGTTTTTACGGGCAAGATGTGACTCTTGCAGGCAGCAGATAGAAGGGTCTTGTTTTTTAATCCAACTAGACAGTCTATGTCGCTTAATTGGAGAGTTCAGTCCGTTAACGTTAAGCGATAGGACTGAGAGGTATTTGGGAGTTCCTGCCATGTTATCTACCTTCTTGGGGGCTGCGAAAACTGGGTTCTTCCTATGGTTCTTGGATTCTCCGTTTGGGTGCAGTTTGTTGGCCTTTATTGTGGTCTTGTTGGTTTTCTATGTGTAGGACATCTTTAAGAATCTTTTGTAGGGCTGGTTTGGTGGAGATGTATTGTTTCAATTTTTCTTTGCTGTGGAAGGTTTTTATTTGGCCTTCAGTTATGAAGGAGAGTTTAGCTGGGTACAGTATTCTTGGTTGATAGTTGTTTGTTTTTAGGGCATGGCATACGTCATTCCAGGCTCTTCTTGCTTTGATTGTCTCTGCTGAGAAATCTGAGGTGATTCTAATTGGTTTCCCTTTATAGGTGATTACCGTTTTCTCCCTGACAGCTTTAAGGATCTTTTCCTTGTTCTGAGTTGATCCTGTGTGGATTATAATGTGACGGTGGTATGTCCTATTCTGGTCTGGTCTATTTGGGGTTCTAAAGGCTTCTTGTATCTGAATAGGCCTATCTTTTTGCATGTTTGGGAAGTTCTCTGCTAGGATCCTGTTGAACAAATTTCCTAGACCATTAACTTCTGTTTCTAGGTGCTCCTCTACACCCATTATCCTTAAGTTAGGCCTTCTGATGGTGTCTTCCAGGTGTTGGATAGATCTGTCGTATTTCTTGGACTTGTCTTGGATGGTTGTATGTTCTTTCTCTATAATATCTAGGCTGTCTTCAATCCCTGAGATTCGATCTTCTGCATGGTCTAACCTGCTGTCAAGACTCTCTACTTTGTTTTTAATCTCTTTTCCTTCTAATTGGTCAGCTTTGATGGCTTCAAGTTCTTTGTTGAAGCTCTGTTTTAGGTCTTGTATGAATCTCTTTACTTCCTTAGTTTGGTGTTCAGTGTTTGTCCTCAAATCACTTAGTTGATTGGATATGGTTTCTTTGGACTCCCATTCCTTCTGTTGGGTTCCATTCAGCATTCCCTTTGTGGTCTCCCTGACTTCCTTCAGCTCTTTGTTAATGGATTCTATGGATGCCTTTAGTGATCTTTGTGTGTTCTCTACCTGGTCTCTCAATTCCTGTACTACTCTTTGTTTAGCTTCCTCACGTTCGTGGGATTCCTGCAGTTCTCTTTGAGTGTTCTCAGCCTGCTCACGCCATTCCTCCCTTTCTCTTTGAGTATTCTCAAGTTGTTCACGCAAATCCTGTATCAGTTTTTGATTAGCTTCCTCACGCTTATGATATTCCTGTTTAAACTTCTGTGATGCCTCCTCTCTCTCCCTATCACGCTCATAGAGAGTCCTTTGTAAGTTGTCAAACTTCTCATTTATCATGTTTGCCACCAGTGTTTGTAGAGCTATTTGGGAACTCTCCTCTGGAGTGTTCATTATCTGATCTGACCCCTGATTATCAAGATTGGGAATTGAGATACCCGAATTTGCCATTTTTCTTGTGTTTTTCCGGCTTACTCTGCCCATTTGAGATGAAGATAGTACCAGTTTTGTGCTAGAACACTATCTTAAGGCAACCATCAACCAAAGTTTGCATTTGTACAGTCAATAGTCTACAGATACAATCTAGTTCAACAGATACATCTATTCAACATCAAACAACTATATGTTAAAGGACTTCGAACCGCAGAAAAGAATTTGGAAAACCAGAAATTATTAGGATTAGGGAGAGATGTGGGTGAAAAATAGGAATAGATTGGTGTGGGGAAGCACAGGGAGAGTTAACTATGTCCTAATCACAATGCAGGAAATGGGTTGGGTAGGATGCAAGTAGAGAGAGAGAGAAAAAGAAGAGAGGGATAGGGGAATGAAAAGAGACTAGAAAAAAAATAGAAACGTAAAAATTAAAGTTATTGTAGAGATTAAAAGACCATCTATTTAGAGAGGAATGTGAATATGTTGTGAGAAAGGGAGGGACATAGAGAAGATGTGAAAAACTTTAAGGATGGGAAAGGGAGAAGAAAAGATCAGAAGTTCAGTAGAGCTAGACAAAAAACAAAAAGATAATTATGAAAGAAAGAAAAAGAGAAAGAAGATAAGAAAAGAAAGGAAAACGCTCATTTACATATTCCTAAAATAAAAATTATAAGAGGAGAAAACAAAAAAAAAGTTACTGGAAATCAATTATTTTTTCAGAAGAGGCAAAAATTAAAGATTAATAAAAGTTTTAAAAGAGAAAAAAATTTATATATATATAAGGTAACAAAAAACAAAAAACAAACAAAAGAAAAAAAAAGAAAAGAAGAAAAAAAATCCTTTGATTTTTTTTTGGGGGGGGAGGGGTGGGAAGAATCCTGTATCTCCCTTTTGTCTGTAACCAGCCTTTTGTTGGAGTCTCTGGTCAGCTTGAGGTCCTGTGACTTGATTGGTTTCTTAAGTTGATTTGTTGGAAGAGGCAGAAAAATGCTCTGCTTTACCCAAGATTTTGAGATCCCCCTCCCAGGTTAGTTTTCTAGGAGGGTGATCTGCTTTGAGAATCACAAAAGAGGGGGATGCAGTGGTGAGGCTAGGTTCTGGGTAGAGTTGTGGCCTTTCAACAATCAGTAGCTTTTTCCTGGGGCTGATTTGTGCAAAAAAAAAAAAAATCTCCCAGAGCCCAGCCTGGAGCCGTTCTCAGGGATTCTGTTTTTCAATTGATTGTTGAGGCTGCTAGAGGGAGGGGCAGCCTCTGGCTCTGGTTACCCAGTGAGGGAAGCCACTCCAATGGCTGGCGCCTGAGCTGGGTGACTTTTCCCTGGATGTAGCCGAGTCTGGCAGGTCACTTTGCCGTTAAGTTCTTGTGACCTGCTAAATGACTCGTTTTATTCCAAGGCCTGGGTTCGAGTTGGCAGCTCCTCCGGGCTTTGTCGGTATCCAAGATGGAGATCCCCGGTGCTGGGGGGGGAGGGGTGGCCTTCCCTCCTCTGCTCCCTGAGAAGGAGTGAGGACGTCGGGCTTGTACTCACGCCGAGTCTTGGATCCTGGGTCGTCTCTGGTCTGCAAGCTGCAGGATGAAGCTGTCCACTCTTTGTTGGTTCTTGCTGGTGTTGAGTAGAATCCGCTCGCCCACTGCGTCTGGCGCCTTTGTCCTGGACACTCTGTGTGAGCGCTCAGGTATGGCCCCCGGCTGGGGTCTCTGCCGCTTGCGACCCTGCCGCCGCCGCCGCCGCGGCGGCTGCTGGCGAGCACTCAGGTGTTTCTTTTTGCCTTGGTTTCCCTCTCTTGTCTAACTCTCTGTCCTGTGATGGCACACTTGGTGTGATTCTCTGGCTTAAGACTGTTCACTGGAACTCTAAAACTGCTTTCTATGCAAGAGCTTGTTCAGATTACAGCTTCTCCTCCACCATCTTCCCGGAACTCATAGATTATATTTATTATCAGCAGATCCTTGATAATTATACTAGACACCATCAAGGTAATAACAGAACAACTAAATGCCACTAGTAGGATTGCATGGAAAGACTAGCTTTAGGTATTTTAGCTGGAAAGGGAATTATTTCTGTGGTGATTAATAAGTGGTGCTGCCAAGGCCTTACATAGATTGAAGGCTGGCAAAAGGTGAGCCATTTACTAGCTTGTTGATCAATAATTTGGAAGACAAAGGAATGGTGCTGTCCAAATTTGCCTCTAGTACTTGTTTTCATAACAATGCCTGTGTTGGTTGTTGTATGAATGAGGGCAAAACACCCATTTCTTAAATAGTCTACCTTTGGATACTGCTGAATGGGAAAGTCTAGCAAAGCTGACTAGGTTTGAAAAAAAGATAAAACAAGGCAGGACTGTAGGAGTTAGAATCTTTTCTGCCAAAGTGCTTGACATAAGCACTGCCTTTTAAAGATGAGCTGCTATCTTACAAGAAGATAAGACTCCTTTTCTGACAAACTTTGACCAGATACCCTGGTTTTTCCTAATTTGAAAGTGTATCTGAGCAAGAAAGATTACGATCCCAAAATTCTGATGAGTGAGAGATATGGTTGACTTCCTGCTCAGCATGCTTGCTTGGCTTCCTGTCAGTATCAGATTCTTCTGCAGAAGTAAATTATGCCTTGCTGGGTTCCTTTTGAGCTGTGGGATCTGAGGTGTCACATAGGAGAAAACATCAAGATATTTACAACAACTGCTCTGATGAACTTAAACTCCTTATTTAGTATAGCTTTGGAAAAGCACAAGTTAAAATTGTATATTAATTATACAAAGGAATTTTACTGTTACTTCCATATATACAAGGTGTACTTTTAAAGAATTTGATTGCTCTTCCCCTTTTTATGGCCACCTTTATAGAATGTACTTCAATCATCTTCATCTCCATCACTTTCACCTTTCCTATTCCCCGTCTGGCCGATTCTTGCTCCAGTCTGAGGTTTCTTGTTTGCCTTTTATATCTTTTGCATAAGTTATTGTAAGCAAAATTACTTACAGAAAATACACTATAGACTGTGATAACAAGGTTAAAAAGTCTTAGAATGGAAGATGCATTATGTTAACTCAGATATGCCTATCTTCAAACTTTTGTTTTCATTCTTTTCCATGAGGGGCCTGCTTTCAAATCGGAAGTGTTTATTATTTTCTGTTTAACCATTGAATCATAAGCATCTCCCATTACTTATTCTGAAAACATAGGCACCCATTGGTGGTGAGCCTGTCTGTTAGTGAGCAAGGGTATTTTTCATTTTATTGGAGCTTTGGTTCTGGTTATAGTTTATCTGCTTCTCCTTCTGCAATTTGCTTTTCGCTCTGCAGTCTTTCCTGGAATAAAGTTGAGCAGTGGCAGAGCAAGTAGTCAAATGCTATGTTCACTCAGTGTGCTAGACAGAAATCTGCAAATTAGGTATGTGCTCAAGGTGGTCCATTGTGGCATGGTGACAAACTATTATGTAAGTTATACATACACACAAGGGAGTAATCTGTCTTTAGCAGAGATGTCACGAATACAAGGTTTTGAAAATATTTTGTGGACTTCTCTACAATTAGGCTTGAGTTAATTTTGTATTGCTATTACAAATACTTGATAGTCACCTTAGAAAAGCTTATTTTGGCTCAAAAATTTTGAGGTTCCAATCTATAATTGGGCAGACCTATTGTGTTAAGGCCTCCTATGTGGAGGATGGGGATGACATGATGGTTGTACGGTGTAGGAAAACTATTCACTTCATGGTCAAGAAAAATCTGGGGTTCCATTTCTCACTTCAAGGACACACCCTACATAACCAGAAGACATCCCATTAGGTCTTATATTCTCATTTGCACCATCTCCAAGAAGCTAAGGGCCGAGCCTTTAAAACACAGGCATTAGGTGGACACTTAAGATCCAGCCTATAGCACTACTTTTTGAACAGTAATGTGCATATAAATTATTTGGGAATTTTAAATGTAGCTTCAGATTCAATGGGGCTGGGACTGCTGAGAATTTGAGTTTCTAATAGGTTCTATATTAACACATGTTTGGGTTTGGGGATTACTTTTTGAGTAACACTGCTCTTTGTACCACATTTGTGCCATAAACTTCAAGTTTTCAGCTAGAATCTTAACACTGGAGGAATGAGAACAAGCAAAAGAAGATACATAGCTATTAGGCCCCTAAAAGCCACAGAAGATAGGCAAAGAGGTAGTTTAAACACTAGCACAGGTTTATTTGGAAGAAAAGTCTACAGAAAGGGTCTCAGATGTTGTAAGGTAAATTATCAGAATTCAGAGAAACCATATTTTGAGAGGTAGAATATTGGAGTTTTTGTGACAATGCACTGCCTACAGACTGCTAACTTAATAATGAAGGCCTGCAATCCACAAATACACTTAACACAGCTAGGGAATAGGCTGGAGAGGAAAGAACAAAAAACCAAAATTTCAGCTCTCTGATGGATAGCTGAATTGGACACCATGATGACTAGAGACAAGCCAGGAGATGAGAGACAGGCAGGAACATGGAGATACACATGGCATGGTGTCCCCCACTAGGGGGATGGGTCACATGACCCTCAGTCCCAGGCACTGAACTGACAGGTTCAGTAACCTATCAGTCAAGTAGCCACTCCCATCTCCAGGGATCCAGGGGTGCCTATCACCTGAGGGGGTGTGGGAGCATCACCCTCCCCTACTATGAAGATTTCAAACCTTAAATGGACTTACTCAGGTACCAGCAGAACTTTTCTATCTAGGGTATGCTTAGAGGCTACTCAGAGGCTGGTGATCCAAGCCATTTAGGGAGTTAATCAATGCAGTGTGATGACCCCCTGTCCCCCCCCCGACAAAAAGAAGAATGTGAAATGTTAAAATAGAAACTGTACAAAATTATTGAATTTTAAGAATAGGGCCAAACTATGCAAGGCAGGATTGAACTGGAACAAATAGTTACGAGGAAAGGAGTAGGCCTATTTACCCCCTAGCTGTTCCTTCTACTGTAATTACTAGATTTGAAAAAGCAAAATACCTGGCCCCGAAACCAGGAACTGCCCGTTGCTTTAGGTCAAGAAATTGTTACAGGAGTACTTATGGTTTTAATTGTTTCGGGAATGTTTGTGACTTAAGAGCTTGCAAAATAAAATAACTGCGAAGTTCTTCTGTACACCACCTTGCTTGAATCTGCTCTAAAAGAATGCTTTTTTTTAACCTTTATAAACCCTGAGCTATTTGAGTTTGGGACTGCTCATTCCCTAGATGAGTTAACCCTGGCTGATCAATTGAATAAACTATCTTTTAAGATACTGGTCAGCGTCTGTGACTTTGTCCAGGGGGTGAGTCCACTTCATCTGGATGCCCCAGTGAGATCCTATTCTCGCCTGAACAGGACAACACCTGTCATGACCTGACTCCTGTGTCAGGGGACAGGCCACATGGCCACACCTAGTGGAAGGCCTTGAGAGACATTCCTCAGTCCCAGGTGCCCTTGCTCTGTGAAACCCCTGAAATGAACTCTGGAGTTTGTTCTACCAGTAAATTTCTGCTTGTCATCATCATGTAAAAACATAAATGAGTTGTTTTAAACTCCCAAGAAAAGTCATCAAGTTTTGGTGTTAGCAAAAACTTGAAAATTAACTAACGTTCTTCTTCAAAATAATGCAATAATCCTTTACATTTTTGAGAAGTCAGATAATTTGATTACAATGTGAACAGCTTAATGCATTAAAACACCAGATCTTTGGTTTTCTGTAATATCCAAGTTACTATTCACTGGCAGAAATTTCTTCCGTTGTCTGGCCTCAGTCCCTCCTGCTGTTAGAAATTTACTTTCTCCTCTGAAACCCCTTTTCCCTGGGAAAAGAATAGCCATGGGTACAAAACTGTGAAATCAGAAAACAAAACAGGGTGATATATAAGGATCTAGCTTTAATTTTCTGCAAGTAGTTAACCAATTTTGCCAGCACCATTTACTGAAGAGGCTGTGTTTTTTCCACTCCATTTTTTTTTATCTCCCTTATCGAAAATTAGATGGCTATAGGTCTGTAGGTTCATTTCTGGGATTTCAATTCTATTCCATTGGTCCTGAGGTCTGTTCTTGTCCCAATACTAAGCTGTTTTTATTACTATGGCTTTGTAGTAAGGTTTGAAATTTGAAATTGATATTCCTGTAGCACTGTTCTTTCTGTTAAGGATCTTTTTAGCTATTCTTTTATTGTTCCATATGAATTTTTTGATTGCCTCCTCTATTTCCTTTAAGAATGAGGATGGAATATTAATAGGTATCGCAATGAATTTGTAGATAGCCTTGGGAAGTATTGCCCTTTTCATAATATTAATCTTTCCAATCCAGGAACATGGGAGTTTTTGCCACTTTCTAAGTTCTATTTTGATTTCTTTTTTCAAGTTTTTAAAGTTTTCATCATAAAGGTCCTTCACTTGCTTAGTTAAGTTAATTCCTAGGTATAGAAAGCAGCTTTAGAGTTCCAGTGAACAGTCCTAAGCCAGAGAATCACACCAAGTGTGCCATCACAGGACAGAGAGTTAGACAAGAGAGGGGAAGCCAAGGCAAAAAGAAGCACCGAGTGGTCGCCAGCAGCCGCCACGGCGGCGGCGGCGGCGGCGGCAGGGTCGCAAGCGGCAGAGACCACAGCCGGGGGCCATACCTGAGCGCTCACACAGAGAGTCCGGGACGAAGGAGCCAGACGCAGCGGGCGAGCGGATTCTACTCAACACCAGCAAGAATCAACAAAGAGCGGACATCTTCACCCTGCAGCTTGCAGACCAGAGACGACCCAGGATCCAAGACTCGGCACCAGAGACGACCCAGGATCCAAGACTCGACGTGAGTACAAGCCCGACATCCTCACTCCTCAGGGAGCAGAGGAAGGAAGGCCACCCCTCCCCCCCCCAGCACCGGTGATCTCCATCTTGGATACCGACAAAGCTCGGAGTTGCTGCTAGCTCCAGCTCAGGCCTTGGAATAAAATGAGTCATTTAGCAGGTCACAAGAACTTAACGCCGAAGTGACCTGCCAGACTCAGCTCCATCCAGGGAAAAGTCACCCAGCTCAGGCGCCAGCCTAACCTCACTGGGTAACCAGAGCCAGAGGCTGCCCCTCCCTCTAGCAGCCACCACAATCAATTGAAAAACAGAAACCCTGAGAATGGCTCCAGGCTGGGCGCTGTGAGCTTTATCACAAAAAAGCCCCAGGGAAAAGCTACTGTTTGTTGAAAGGCCTCAACGCTACCCAGAACCTAGCCTCATCACCACATCCCCCTCTTTTGTGACTCTCAAAGCAGACCACCCTCCCAGAAAACTAACCTGGGAGGGGGATCTCAAAATTTTGGGTAAAGCAGAGCATTTTTCTGCCTCTTCCAACCAATCGACTTAAGAAACCAATCAAGCCACAGGACCTCAAGCTGACCAGAGACTCCAAGAGACTGGTTGCAGATAAAAGGGAGATACAGGATTCTTCCCACTCCTCCCCCCCCAAAAAAAAAAAAAATCAAAAGACTTTTTTTTTTCTTTTTTTCTTTTTTTCTTTTTTTTTTTTTTTCTTCTTCTTCTTTTCTTTTTTTTTGCTTGTTTTTTGTTTTTTGTTACCTTATATATATATATATATATATATATATATATATATATATGTATATAAATTTTTTCCCTTCTAAAACTTTTATTAATCTTTAATTTTTGCCTCTTCTGAAAAAATAATTGTTTTCCAGTAACTTTTTTTTTCTCATCTTATAATTTTTATTTCAGAATTACGTGAATGAGAGTTTTCCTTTCTTTTCTTGTCTTCTTTCTCTTTTTCTTTCTTTCTTAATTATCTTTTTGTTTTTTATCTAGCTCTACTGAACTTCTGATCTTTTCTTCTCCCTTAAAGCTTTTCACATCTCCTCAATGTCCCTCCCCTTCTCTGAACATATTCACATTCCTCTCTAAATAGATGGTCTTTTAACCTCTATAATAACATTAATTTTTACGTTTCTATTCTTTTTCTGGTCTCTCTTTATTCCCCTTTCCGTCTCTTCTTTTTCTCTCTCTCTCTACTTGCATCCTACCCAACCCATTTCCTGCATTGTGATTAGGACATAGTTAACTCTCCTTGTGCCTCCCAACACCAATCTATTCCGATTTTTTACCCACATCTCTCACTAATCCTAATAATTTCTGGTTTTCCAAATTCTTTTCTGCGGTTCGAAGTCCTTTAACATATAGTCGTTTGATGTTGAATAGATGTATCTGTTGAACTAGATTGTATCTGTAGACTATTGACTGTACAAATGCAAACTTTGGTTGATGGTTGCCTTAAGATAGTGTTCTAGCACAAAACTGGTGCAATCTTTATCTCAAATGGGCCGAGTAAGCCGGAAAAACGCAAGAAAAATGGCAAATTCGGGTATCTCAATTCCCAACCTTGATAATCAGGGATTAGAACAGATAAAGAATAATCCAGAGGAGAGTTCCCAAATAGCTCTACAAACACTAATAGCAAACATGATAAATGAGAAGTTTGACAATGTACAAAGGACTCTGTATGAGCGTGATAGGGAGAGAGAGGAGGCATCCCAGAAGTTTATACAGGAATATCATAAGCGTGAGGAAGCTTCTCAAAAACAGATACAGGATTTGCGTGAACAACTTGAGAATACTCAAAGAGAAAGGGAGGAATGGCGTGAGCAGGCAGAGAACACTCAAAGAGAACTGCAGGAATCCCACAGAAGGGAGGAAACTAATCAAAGAGTAATTCACGAATTAAGAGACCAGGTAGAGAATACACAAAGATCACTAAAGACATTCATGGAATCCATTAACAAAGAGCTGAAGGAAGTCAGGGAGACCACAAAGGGAATGCTGAATGGAACCCAACAGAAGGAATGGGAGTCCAAAGAAACCATAACCAATCAACTAAGTGATTTGAGAACAAACACTGAACACCAAATTAAGGAAGTAAAGAAATTCATACAAGACCTAAAACAGAGCTTCAACAAAGAACTTGAAGCCATCAAAGCTGACCAATTAGAAGGAAAAGAGATAAAAAACAAAGTAGAGAGTCTTGACAGCAGGTTAGACCATGCAGAAGATCGAATCTCAGGGATTGAAGACAGCCTAGATATTATAGAGAAAGAACATACAACCATCCAAGACAAGTCCAAGAAATATGATAGGTCTATCCAACACCTGGAGGACACCATCAGAAGGCCCAATTTAAGGATAATGGGTGTAGAGGAGCACCTAGAAACAGAAGTTAATGGTCTAGGAAATTTGTTTAACAGGATCCTAGCAGAGAACTTCCCAAACATACAAAAAGATAGGCCTATTCAGATACAAGAAGCTTTTAGAACCCCAAATAGACCAGACCAGAATAGGACATCTCACCGTCACATTATAATCCACACAGGATCAACCCAGACCAAGGAAAAGATCCTTAAAGCTGTCAAGGAGAAAAGGTTAATCACCTATAAAGGGAAACCAATTAGAATTACCTCAGATTTCTCAGCAGAGACAATCAAAGCAAGAAGAGCCTGGAATGACGTATGCCATGCCCTAAAAACAAACAACTATCAACCAAGAATACTGTACCCAGCTAAACTCTCCTTCATAACTGAAGGCCAAATAAAAACCTTCCATAGCAAAGAAAAATGGAAACAATACATCTCCACCAAACCAGCCCTGCAAAAGATTCTTAAAGATGTCCTACACATAGAAAACCAACAAGAACGCAACAAAGGCCAAGAAATTGCACACAAACTGAGAATCCAAGAACCTTAGGAAGAACCCAGTTTTCACAGCCCCCAAGAAGGTGGATAACATGGCAGGAACTCCCAAATACCTCTCAGTCCTATCTCTTAACGTTAACGGACTGAACTCTCCAATTAAGCGACATAGACTGTCTAGTTGGATTAAAAAACAAGACCCTTCTATCTGCTGCCTGCAGGAGTCACATCTTGCCCGTAAAAACAAACATATTTTCAGGGTTAAAGGCTGGAACAAAATCTACCAAGCAAACGGCCCTCATAAACAGGCGGGAGTTGCAATCCTAATATCAGATAAAATAGACTTCAAATTAAAATTCGTGAGAAGAGATAAAGAAGGTCGCTACATAGTAATTAAAGGATCTCTCCTTCAGGAGGATATTACAATTCTAAATATCTATTCGCCAAACAATGGAGCACCCAAATTTATCAAAGAAACACTACTTTCCCTCAAATCCCAGATAGATCCAAAGACATTAATCGTTGGGGATTTTAACACACCACTCTCCCCACTAGATAGATCAACTCGGCAAAAACTCAACAGAGAAACCGCAGATCTAAACAGCTGCATAGATCAACTAGACTTAACAGACATTTACCGAACATTTCACCCAGCAGCATCAGAATACACGTTCTTCTCAGCAGCACATGGAACGTTTTCTAAAATAGACCACATTTTAGGCCACAAAGCAAACTTGTCTAAATTCAGAAACATTGAAGTTATACCTTGCATTCTCTCTGACCACAAGGGAATAAAATTAGAACTCAACACCAAAAGCCACCAAAGAAAGTCCGGTATCACATGGAGGCTGAACAACACACTGCTGAATCATGAGTGGGTCATGGAAGAGATTAGAAAGGAAATTCAAATGTTCATGCTATTCAACAAAAATGAACACACAAATTACCAGCTCCTCTGGGACACAGCAAAGGCAGTACTCAGAGGAAAGTTTATAGCTCTGAGCTCCTACATCAACAAATTGGAGAGATCGGAAACTAACAATTTAATGACACATCTAAACCTCCTTGAAAAAGAGCAGCAAGATAAACCCCAATCCAGTAGACGGAAAGAAATAATCAAAATTAAATCAGAATTAAATGAATTAGAATCCAAAAAAACTATAGAAAGAATCAACAAAACAAAGAGTTGGTTCTTCGAAAAACTTAACAAAATTGACAGACCCTTAGCAAACCTTATCAGAAAAAGGAGAGAGCACACCCAAATTAATAAACTCAGAGATGAGAATGGAAACATCACCACGGAAACAACCAAGATTCAGAACATTATAAGGGAATACTTCTCAAAACTTTATGCTAATAAGTTTGAGAACTTGACAGAAATGGACCTTTTCCTAGCAAATATTGACATGCCAAAACTAAACCAAGATGAGTTAAACCAGCTTAACAGGCCCATATCAAGCATTGAAATAGAAACAGCAATAAGAGACCTCCCAGCTAAGAAAAGTCCAGGACCAGATGGTTTTACAGCGGAATTTTACAAGGCCTTCAAAGCAGAGCTCACACCAATACTCCTCCAACTCTTCAATGAAATTGAAAGAGAAAGCTCACTACCGAACACATTCTATGAAGCCATCATAACCCTCATCCCAAAACCAGGCAGGGACTCATCAAAGAAAGAAAACTATAGACCCATTTCTTTGATGAACATTGATGCAAAACTTCTCAACAAAATTTTGGCCAATCGACTTCAACAATTCATCCAAAAAATCATACACCATGATCAAACAGGATTCATTTCAGGGATGCAAAGCTGGTTCAATATACGCAAATCAATTAATATTATTCATCACATCAACAGGAGCAAGAATAAGAACCACATGGTTATCTCAATAGATGCAGAAAAAGCATTTGACAAGATCCAACACCCCTTTATGATGAAGGTTCTGGAAAAATTAGGAATCCATGGAACATTCCTCAATACAATAAAGGCTGTATATGACAAACCTACAGCCAGCATTATACTCAATGGTGAAAAACTAAAGCCATTTCCTCTTAACTCAGGAACAAGACAAGGATGCCCACTCTCTCCACTTCTCTTCAATCTAGTATTAGAATGCCTAGCTACAGCAATAAGGCAAGATGCAGACATAAAGGGGATCCAAATAGGGAAAGAAGAAATAAAACTTTCCCTCTTTGCAGATGACATGATCTTGTATTTAAAGAATCCCATAGACTCCACTCCCAAATTACTCAAGCTGATTCAAAACTTTGGCAAAGTAGCAGGTTATAAAATTAACCCCCCAAAATCAATGGCTTTTCTATATGCCAACAATGAGAAATGTGTGGCTGAAATTAGGAAAGCAACTCCATTTGTAATAGCCCCACAAAAAATAAAATACCTAGGAATTAACTTAACCAAAGAAGTGAAGGACCTCTATGATGAAAACTTTAAAATCTTGAAAAAGGAAATCAACACAGAACTTAAAAAATGGCAAAACCTCCCATGCTCCTGGATTGGCAAGATTAACATCGTGAAAATGGCAATACTTCCCAAGGCTATCTACAAATTCAACGCGATACCTATCAAAATTCCACCCTCATTCTTCAAGGAAATAGAGGAGGCAATCCAAAAATTCATATGGAACAATAAAAGACCCCGAATAGCAAAAACGCTCCTCAACGGAAAGAACACTGCTGGAGGAATATCAATACCAAATTTCAAACTCTACTATAAAGCCATAGTAATCAAAACAGCTTGGTATTGGCATAAGAACAGACCTCAGGACCAATGGAATAGAATTGAAAACCCAGAAATGAACCTACAGACCTATAGCCATCTAATCTTCGATAAGGAAGCTAAAACAATAGAATGGAAGAAAGACAGCCTCTTCAGTAAATGGTGCTGGCAAAATTGGTTAACTACATGTAGAAAACTAAAGCTAGATCCTTATATATCACCCTGCACCAGAATCAACTCCAAATGGATCAAAGACCTTGAACTCAAAGCAGACACTCTGAAAACATTACAGGATGGAATAGGAGAAACCCTAGGTCTCCTTGGCTCAGGTCGAAATTTTCTGAATAGAGACCCGGAAGCACAACAAATCAAAGAAAGGTTGGACAAATGGGATTGCATAAGGTTGCAGAGCTTCTGCAGGGCAAATGACATAGCTGGCAAGATCAATAGAAAGCCCACCGATTGGGAGAAGATCTTTACTAGCCATACAACGGACAAGGGTCTCATATCTAAAATATACTTGGAACTCAAAAAATTAAACCACCCAACAACAAATCCTCAAAGAAACAACTGCCCAATAAATAAGTGGGCGAAAGACTTAAAGAGAAGCTTCTCTGAAGAAGAAAGAAGGATGGCCAATAGACACATGAAGAAATGTTCAACATCCCTAGCCATAAAAGAAATGCAAATCAAAACAACATTGAGATATCACCTCACTCCAGTTAGAACAGCAAAAATCAAGAACTCTAATAACAACAGATGCTGGAGGGGATGTGGACTGAAAGGAACCTTACTTCATTGTTGGTGGGAATGTAAACTTGTTCAACCACTTTGGAAAGCAGTATGGAGGTTCCTCAAAAGACTTCACATAGATCTCCCCTATGATCCAGCAATCCCACTTTTGGGCATTTACCCAAATGTTTACAAACAAGACCACACTAAAGCTACCAGCACAACTATGTTTATTGCAGCATTATTTACCATAGCTAAGATATGGAACCAACCCAGATGCCCCTCAGTAGATGAATGGATCAAGAAAATGTGGTATATATACACAATGGAATTCTATGCCTCCATCAGAAAGAATGACATTTCCCCATTTGTTAGGAAATGGAAAGGTTTGGAAAAAATTATATTAAGTGAAGTAAGCCAGGCCCAAAGAAGCATAGGTCCCATGGTTTCCCTTATTTGCAATATCTAGTATAGGTATGAGTCAAGCGGAAAAGGCCAGATAATGTGATGTTAGGAAAATGAAACCTTAAATATGTATTTTAATGTTTTCGTTTCTTTCATGCATGTGTTTCTAATGCATTTATAAGATTATTTCTCTGTTGCTTTGTATGTCCCTCCCCCACAGTGTAACCCCCGCTTTCACTATATTTGATGTTACTATAACATGTGGAGGAGATGGGGACAAACAAGTCGTTTAAGGATTCAGGTGGACCTGTTGCAACAATGAGAAGTACAAAATGTCATGTCAAAACCAGCTTTACAATTTCGGTGTGGGGGGGGAGGGGGGTATAATTGGGTGGGGGGAGGGGGGTAAAATTGGGTGGGGGGAGGGGGGAGACGGGGAAGGGAAGTGAAGGGTAAACAAAGGAGGAGGCTGCAATGCTTGGTAAGAAATGTATGCATTATCCTGCCCATGTAATTGTTGCCCCTCTGTACAGTATGTTCTCAAATAAAATAAAATACAATTAAAAAAAAAAAAAGTTAATTCCTAGGTATTTTATTTTTTGTGAGGCTATTCCAAATAGAGTTGCTTTCCTAATTTCAGCCACACTTTTCTTATTGTTGGCATACAGAAAAGCCATTGATTTTTGAGGGTTAATTTTATACCCTTCTACTTTGCCAAAGTTTTGAATCAGCTTGAGAAATTTGGGAGTGTAGTCTGTGGGATACTTTAAATACAAGATCATGTCATCTGCAAAAAGGGAGAGTTTTATTTCTTCTTTCCCCATTTGGATTCACTTTATGTTTGTATCTTGTTTTATTGCTGTAGCTAGGCATTCTAGTACTAGATTGAAGAGCAGTGGATACAGTGGACATACTTGTCTCATTCCTGAGTTAAGAGGAAATGGTTTTAGTTTTTCACCATTAAATACAATTTTTGCTGTAGGTTTGTCATCTACAGCCTTTATTGTATTGAGGAACGTTCCATGGATTCCTAACTTTTCCAGAACCTTCATCATAAAGGGGTGTTGGATCTTGTCAAATGCTTTTTCTGCATCTATTGAGATAACAATCTGGTTCTTATCCTTGCTCCTGTTGATGTGATGAATTGTATTAATTAATTTGTGTATATTGAACCAGCTTTACATCCCTGAAATGAATCCTGTTTGATCGTGGTGTGTGATTGTTTCGATGTATTGTTGATTCAATTGGCCAAAATTTTGTTGAGAAGTTTTGTATCAATATTCATCGAAGAAATGGGTTTACAGTTCTCTTTCTTTGATGAGTCGCTGCTGGGTTTTGGGATGAGGGTTATGATGGCCTCATAGAATGAGTTTGGTAGTGAACTTTCTCTTTCAATTTCATTGAAGAATTGGAGGAGTATTGGTGTGAGATATATACTCATTATTACAAATAAGGGAAACTGCAAGCACTTTTTAAAGAAAATAACTGTGTGTCATGGAAAGGGAAGAAAAGGAACCAACCAATCATTATATGCGCCCTATTATGCGCCAAAGCTTTCTATACTTTCCCTGCTGTGCACGCACTGATGTCACTTCACCTGATTTTGGTATCCCGTCAGATTTTAACATAAAAAACTCGGGCTCTGCCCACTCAACTTCCTCTCAGTGCCATCTTTGCTGCCTAGGTGCTCCATAGAGAAGGCCTTGAATATGCCAAGAAAGAGGAATAAGAAGCCAACTCTGATCTTGGAGTTCTAGATCTACCAACTCAGAGGCAATGTATTTACAGTGTTAATGCTACACAACCTGTGGTAGTTTATTATTACATTACTAGCAAACATGTGGAATTTATAAGACCTGAAATGTCATTGACTCTTGGTATCCATGACTCATCTCTATAGTCCTAGTGATTAAAAAGGATGTGACTTGGGGGATAATGTTTTTCAGGCTGGTAGGAAATTTCATGAGGTTCTATCTCCAATTAACTACAAAAATTTCTGGGCTGGAGGCATGGTTCAAATGGTAGACTGACTACTGTTTGCAAATAAACTGAGAGCATGAGGTATGTTCATGCCCCAAACTGGGAGAAAAAAGTCCTTAGAAGAATACCAAAAGAAGCAGAATTATGAACAGGAAAGCAGAAACAGAAGAAATAAACTTATTGATATAGAAAAAGCTTCCCAATGTGAAATATGGCAAAACTGTAATATTTAGGGTTTTCCTTCCTATACAGTAGAAATAAATGATATTTTTACTTGACAAAACTAAAATGTAAAACTGTATGCAATAAAGAATCACATTACGTTTATGTTTCCATAATTTAACCTATTTTCCTACAAATTTCTAGAATAATGTAGCTTTGGAAAATGAATACGTGTTGAATTTTCATAAAGAATTACATATCCTTGCAAGCGTTGTCTAAAATTTATCTACACTGAAATGATTGCCGTTGATAGCTTTCTCAAGATCCCAAATGTTAATATTTTCAGCTGAACTTCCACAAAACTCACACCCCAAACATAACTTTTTAGTTTGTTCATGCAATCATTGGAATTAAATATATGTCTCAAAATGTTAAGTACCGTTATCTGCTGTCATTAATGTAGCATAACTAATACAATTAAGTAAATACTCTGAGGGAAATAAGATACTTGCTTCTAAATACAGACCTGCAGACATGCACACACACACACACACACACACACACACACATTTACCACTCTAACTCATGTTAGGTTCCTGACATTGGGTATCAGGCAATGATCTAATAAACAAACTTTCTTGCCCAGATATAAAATACATTCATAATTCCACACATACCAAAATATCAGACCATTCAAAATAATGAGAATATTTAATAGAACCAACCAACTCTTGAGCCATCTACTCCCTGATTTCATTCATTCATGATGATGCATTTCTCATACCATAATTAAAAATCTTTTTGGGTCCTTCTGATTAGCAGAAAAAATATGCTATCATATAATACAAAATGTAGGTAAAATTAGTTGTCCCTAGGTAATCATTAATATATCTTATCAAAGACTTCTGTTTCTTTCTTGCAAAGTCTATTTCTAACATTTTCCCCTAATTTCTAATATTAAAATACAAAGGACATGCCATATTCCTTAATTCATATTTCCTAAAGGTTATGCTATGCAGTTGAAGCTGATTAGTTTGCTAATTCTAAATTAAATTTTCTCAACAACTTGAATTATTGTTTATGATACTCTTAAGGCATTTGGAATACCAAATATAACTGGAAATTCCCCTCGGCAATGATTTGTTAACGGCATTAATGGTTGTGGAGGGATAAGGGACTTGAATTATCTAGAGTGCTTTAAAAATGGCACTGTTATTCAAAGGGCTGATCGTTTAGTATGCTTTTCAAGTGTGGTCTTCTTATTTCATCAAAGTTGATAAAAGTATGCTTTTCATCACATTCTTGCCTGCAAAGCAGTAGAATTATTTACTTTGTACAGTTGATGTCCAGATGAGACTGTAGTGAAACCTACAAACAACTGCACAGCTGTGTTAGTTGCTCTAGATTTTGAAATTTTCTTCCAGTAGCCCTTATGATTTGAGCCCAGATATATACATACCACCTTAGTAAGAACAACAGAGTAAATTTATTTTACAAAGGCAAACAATATGTTGTTTCTTAGAATCCTAGAAGTTTGTTTTGTTCACTGGTTTGAGCTGGCTGAGTTATTTCTGAAAATAGCTACATTGACATTCATTGGGCTAATTTGTGAGCTACTAGTGGATAAAAGTCAATTATGATTGTATGTTTTTTTTGAGACTTTGATTCATTTATTTCTTTAACCTAATTTGTATTATTTCTGTCTACTGGTTTTTGGGTTGGTTTGTTCCTGTTTTTCAAGGACCTAGTGATGCATCATTAGTGCTGATTCAAGATATTTCTTATTGCTGTACATACTCAAAGCTATAAATTTTCTCTGAGTATTGCCTGTGCTGTTGTGTCCCAGAGGTGGTAGTATTTTGTGTTCACTTCCACTGAATTCCCTAAACGTTAAAACTTCCCTCCATATCTCTTCAGTGACTCACTGATTATTTAGCAATGTGTTATTCAGTCTGTGAGTTTCATAATTTTCTGTTATGCCTTTTGATGTCGAGATCTAATTTGGTTCCATCCTGATCTGACAGGATACAAAGAGTAATTTCATTTTATTTTTGAATTTTCACAGATTTTCCTTGTGATCTAAGATATGATCTCTTTTGGAGAACGTTCCATGGGCTGCTGAGAGGAATATATATTGTGACACTGCTAGGTGAAGTATTCTGTAGAGGAATATATATTGTGACACTCCTAGGTGAAATATTCTGTATAGCTTGTCTATCCAGTTATTTAGCTCTGAAGTTTTTTTGATAAGTTCTTACCTTGATAGCTGGTCCACAGTTAAGATTGATGTGTTCAAGCAACCCACAATGTATTTGGATGTATGCATGTTTTTAGGGTAAGTAGTATTTTTCGGTTGAATTTGGGAGCTCTAGGATTCAGGGCATTGATATTGAGAATTGTTATATCCCTCTGATGGAGAGTTTTCGTTATCAGTATTTAATGTACTTCTTTGTCTCTTTTAAGTTTCATACCACTTTTACACCATATTTTATCTAATATTAGTATAGCTCCTCTGGCCTTTTTATGAAGTCCATTTTTAATTTGTAAAGATGATGTACAGAAGGGTTACAATTACTTAAGTCAGATAATGAGCACATTTCTTTTTGAATAGTGTCACCTCTTTCCTCATGTTCTCCCTGTTTTTCCCTTTCAACCTCCCTCCCCCATAAGTTGTATAGTTCATGTACAATGTAATATCTATTGAGTAGCACTGCTGCATTTGTTAACCCTTTGTCCCACCATTTCTGTTTCCCCCCTTGCCCTTTCCAAACTTACATATAAGACCAAAGCTGCTCTAATTTAAAAAAATAACAGCATCAGAACACAGAAGGAAAAAACAAAATAATAAAAAATCTCTATCATTTCTTGGGGATCATTTTAATGAACCTTATTTTATATGATAATATTCATATAGCTTTTGAGCCTTTGTGATCCTCTCCAAAGGGCATTCTTCTTTGATCTCACTGTATAAATGTTTAGAATCCCATATAATTTATCATATCCAAGTGTAATGTTTTCTCTTTTACCATCCAAGGGTGTTTACTGATAGAATTAGAGGCACATTCTAATGCAACAAATGAGGGAAATCAGGCAACTTAAATACCCTTGAGACTGCCTTTCTTCACTTCATATGTTTGTTCCAAGTCTTTCCTTTTCCTTATGAATGATGGAATATCATTCTTTCTGGATGAATATAATAGCATCATATGAAGAGTTACTTCATGGCAAAGGAAAAAGTTAGCAGGATATATAGAAAGAGAACAGAATGGAAGAAGATTTTTCTAGCTAAGCATCAGACAAGGGTTTTCATAACTAACCCATATTTAGAGATCAAAAAGTTAAACCCAAGAAAAATAAACCCTCAAATAAACAAGAACCCACTTAATATATGGGATAAAGACTTAAAGATAACTTCTTAAGAAGAAGTAAGAATGACAAATAGACACATCTCTCTCCATAAAAGAAATGCAAATTCAAACAACACTGAGATTCATCTCGTCTGTGTTACAATGTCATTATGAAAAAATGAACAATCACAGATATTGATAGGGATGTGGCACAAAGGAAAACCTACTACACAGTTGGTGGTTATGTAATCTTGTTCAACCAGTTTGGAAAACACTATGGAAATTGCTCACAGAACTGAATAGAGAGCTACGTACCTATGATCCAGCATTTATTCAATAGACATTTATTCAATAGAGCAGAAACATTTATTCAATAGAACAGAAACAAGGCCACACTGAAGGTACCAGCACAATAATGGTCATTATTGCATTATTTTCTATAGCCAACATATGGAATCAGCCCAGATACCTTTCATTGTAAAAAGACATCAAGAATTATATATGTATATACAAATTATATATAAATTATATATATATCTATTTTTAGTGATCCCAATTTACAAGTATATACATATGTATATATGTATGTTTATATATACATATATGCATAAATATACAAACATATATATATATATATACATACATAATGGAACACTGTTCATCCATCAGGAAGAATAATATTGCACCATTCTTGAGGAAAATGAAACACTTAGAAATAATATTAAGTGAAATAAAGCAGACCCAGAGAAACTTAGCTTGCATGATTTTCCTCATTTGTGGTAGATAGAAGCTGCCTATAAACGTAAAAGTAAATACACTGGATGGTATGCAAGGAGGTACAAATGAATTATCTTAAGTGTCGGAGTCCATGGATAGTAAAAATACTATAATTTTCTTAAAAGACTAAGTCAAAGCCCAACAAAATAAATACCAGTAAATGTGTACTGCAAGAGAGGACAGTGGGGGGCAATGTGAGAGGGGTAGGAAATTGAAGGGGAAAAGGATAGACTACAGGCAAGAATCCATTGTATACTTCCCAGAATTGAAATATACAAAGCAAGGGGTAGTGTGAAATGGGGGTGAAGATGTTGAAGTGGTAACAGAATTCCAGGTGCATTGTACACATAAACTGCTTTGTTAAATGGTAAGTAATTCCATAACATAATATTGAGATACATAAGGATCGCAGTTGATTGGAGGAGTGGATGAGAATGTAGAAAGGGGTGACATTGAGCAAGATGCACTGTATCCATACACTGTTTCAGTGAATAGCAACTCATTCATACAACTAAAGATAACAAAAATATTCAAAAATTAATTATGATATTTGAATAGAGAGTTGAACCTCAATTCAATTCCTATTTAAAAATATTTTTAACCTGGAGACTTGGAGAATAAAATTCAAATAATAAAACTTTATGAATCTTTTTTATCAGAATTTGTGAAAATTAAATCAAAACAACTTTGGTTTTTTTCAGCCATTGCGCAGTTATAATAGAATATTTAAAAGTAAGTGGCTTAAAAATATCAGGCGTATATTATCCATCCTCTAGAAACTTAAATATTGGTTATAAAAATGGTAGTTCAAAGCAATTCTTTGTCTTATGGGGGTCGACTTCTGGTTCGTTATAATCTATTTGCTGGATGTTCACATGGCAGAGTAATTATATTGGGCTTCTTTTATCAGGATCATTATTGCAGGGTCATCTCTGAAAGGGTCATACTAATGTCACCAGGCAGGGGAATAGAATTTCAATATGTGTATCTGGAAGGAGTTACATCGTCCAATAAATTTTGAAAGTTTTGCTTTAACTCAGTGTGGTGTATCCTTTTTTTTTTATATTATTTCATAAAAGATAATAACTTAAGGACAAGCTTATATCATGTGAATTATGTGAATGATTCCTCTTACAATGGGAATAATTATAGTGATGGCATAGTGAAGTATGATTGTTTAGTGGCTTTTGAATGATATCATAGGTAACCATGTAAATGTGGTACAGCCTAAGGCGCTTCTGTTGTATTTGAACAATCTCAGATGAGATAATTGCTTTCAGAAATATTCATTTGAGCCAACAAATACAGATCTCCTTTGATTTTAATTACGGTCTGCTATTAGGACTCCTACAGACACCAAAGTCAGAATATGCTAATATCTCGATAAAATACATAATAAAATTGTTACAATTAATATAACATGAAAACTGTAATATTAATAACACTATAATTACTAGTATTCATATATTGACATCCTTTACTTACCTCAATTTTTAGAATATTTGTAACTAAATGTAAGTTGTTTGCAAATAATTATTTGATGTTTAGAAAATGAGAAAATGATTTGCATACATATTTACTACAGATACAAACAGATATACCTGGTTATTGCTGATCCTTCATTTGTTGGTTTTATCCATGCATGGGGAACATGCAGAGAGATGAAAATTGCAAACTTGTATTTACTAAAGTGTTAATTACATGAAGTTTATTTTGGGCTAAATAGCAGATTTTCTAAATTAAATTGTTTTTGTCCCTTCCTTCCTCCCTCCCTTCCTTCGTTCCTTCATTCCTTCCTTTTTTCCTTCTTTACTTCTTTCCTTCCTCCCTCTTTCCCTCCATCCCTACCTCTCTCTCTTTCTCTCCTTTCTTTCTTTCTTCCTTCCTTCCTTCCTTCCTTCCTTTCTTTCTTTCCTTTTTTTGTTCATTTTTCCGATCCTTCTTTTACTCAGAAAGTACTCCAAGTGTTATGAGTAATTATAAAATACTAGCAAGTACTCCAAGGTGTTATGAGTAATTATAAAATACTATAGTATTATTAATTTTAATAACCTATGTTATATCTTAAGAAAAAGTGTACTAAAAAGTTCACAAAAATTGTGGGATATGTAACAAATATTATTTTCCAAAATATTTTTATTTCTTCAAACTAAAATAAGACTTTAGACATAATATTGTGTGTGTGTGTTATTTTTGTGATTTGAACTCTCAAGGATACTGCTTTAACATTTGAGCCACAACTGCACTTCTGGCTTTGTGTGTATGTGTGTGTGTGTTGTGATGTGTGTATGATTCATTGAGATGCGACTCACAAACTTTCTTGCCAAGGCTGGCTTTTTTAAAATTTTTTATTTTTTATTTTTATTGTGAAAATACATACAGAGGAGTTACACTTACAGTACTAGGTAATGAGTACATTCCTTTTCTACCTTTCTTTTTTCTTTTTCTTTCTTTTTTTTTTCTTTGGTACGGCCATGGGGCCTGAACTCTGGGCCTGGACACTGTCCCTCAGCTCTTCACCTCAAGGCTAGTGCTCTACCACTTGAGCCAAAGCGCTACTTCCGGTTTTTTCTTTTTGCTTATGCAGTGCTGAGGAATCGAACCGAGGGCCTCATGCATGCAGGGCAAGTGCTCTACCACTGAGCCACCTTCCCAGCTCCTGAGTACATTTCTTGTCAAACATTGTTGCCTCCTCCTTTGTTTCCCCTTCACAACACTTCCCATCTCCACCCCTACCAAACTACACCCCAGGCCAAAGTTGTAAAGTTCGTTTTTCTCCATAATGACTTGTACATTTCATTGTTCCAATGGGTCCACCTGTATCTTTTAAACAATATGTTTTTTTCCCTTCCCCTTCATGAATTATACCAACATCAATACAATGAAAGCAGGGGTTATAATGTGGGGAAGGGACATGTCTGAGAAAAGCAGGAAAGGTCAGATAAGTTGATGTTACCTTAAATGAACACCAAGATAAATATTCAAATGTTATTTTTTCTTTATTGCAATTGTTTCCCCCTAACATATTTATAAGATGATTTCTTTATTGCCAAGTCTGACTTGAACCTCAGCTTCCTGAGTAGTGAGGATTACAAGCTTGAGATATAATATATCTAAGCACAGGTATAATATATCTAAGAATAAAATAAATGTCTTATTATTTTAATTCTTGGTGCTCAATTTAACAAAGTAACATTTAGATATTTATTTAGTTATTAAACGTGAACCTGCACTGTGAAAAATAGTTTACATTTTATGAAAAAATATATACTCGAAGGTTTAAATGACAGAATCTTTGCACGAATTGATATACTCTCTTATTGAAAAGCAACAAAGGGATCATTAATCAAATTTCTCATGTAAGGTAAAAGCAATAAGTTCTGTCAGGGTGAATGAAGCAATTTTTCATTAAATTAAATATTATTTAATGTGGCCACATGATTTTCTCTTCTTTTAAACCTAAACTTTTTGACATAAAATATGGAGTCATACATTTTTGAGTATATAAAAATCTTAGTTACTCGTCATGTATTTCTGAGGTTTGATTAGCAAGACATTTTAGAAAAACACTGAATTTCATGTATGTTATATCAACAGTGACTTTTAGAAATTGAATGAATTTCAATATGACATAAAGCAAGATATTCCATGACTTATGCAATTATTCCTATAGACTTGAATATAACTTATTTTTGGATGGTAGGAAATTCATATAATACCTACTCTATAGAATAATTAAGAAATAAATGATCATGATAGCATTTATTTTTCCTTCAACTAGAAAGGAAGAACCACTATAGATGTCAAAACTTGAATGGAAATGTCATAAAATTATGAAAAATTCAAATCATTGTGAATTAGATGAAATAGTCATTTTTGAAGGTCACAAAATGTAATCTCTTGAAGTTTTCTTATCTGCTAAATAAAATGTATTTGCACTCAAAATATTTCATTCATCTCTCCAGCAATGGTATATTCAAACCACCTCAATTCCAAATAGATTTTCTGATTAATTCAAGTAAATATTTAGGAATAGAAGTTAACACAGTTGTATAGAAATATCTACCCACCACCCTAGAAATTAAATATGAAATCATAAATGTTTGGGATTAATGATTAACTTTCACTGTGTGCCATAAAGAGGTGAACCCTCTCATGTGGGCATAGTTGTAGAGATTTGGTCACTGAGAGCTTGTGATCAAAGAGGATGTTAATATCAAAGTCATTTCCTCGTCTTCCTTCTTTTCCTTCTTTGTCTCGGTCTCCTTTATCTTTTCCTTCTCCCTCTCCCTCTTCCCCTCCTCTTCTTTCTCCCTTTCCCCACTCCTATTCCTCCTCTTCTTTACTTCCTGGCTTCAATGAATACACATACTCCATCACATGTTCTTGACATGGGGTACTGTGCCACCACCAACCCACGCAATGAGGATGAGAAGCAGAAACTGTAATGTGTAAAATCAGAAGCCACGATTAATCTGTCCCCCTTTTAAGTTAATATTATAAAGTATTTGTCATATTAATAGGAGACTGTCACAGCATGTTCTCATTTATTATAAGGGATAAGATTTACTAGAAAGAAATCTGACAAACATCGCCCTAATGAAATGATTGATTAAATTATTATTATATTAGGACAAATCTACTTTAAAATATCAGATATACTTCAATAAGAGGCAAAAATCACCCCTATGGTTATCTATGAAAAAACAGCAGAATACATTCAGTTCCTGAAGCAAATTTACCTATAATTGACAGTATTGTTAATTTCATAAATTATGTAAGAAGATTATAGAACGAATTTCAACTCAAACTGCATAATATAAAATTTACTTTGTCCCGTATATACTATCTATGTCTGGTTCCCAAAATGACTTGTATTTTATTATATTTTCAATTAACTTTAAGTAGTTGTACGGGAGAGGCTGTTTGACAAAGCAGTTTATGAATAGTGTTTAGTGAGTTTTTTTTTTCTCTCCTGAGGTTTGAACTCTGGGTGGGTGCTGTCCCTGAGCACCCTTGGATGAACACTAGAACTCTATCATTTGAGGCACAGCAGCACTTTCAGATTTTTCTGAGATTTAATTGGAGATAATCTCACAGCTTTTCTTGCCTGGGCTCCCTTCAAAACTCAATCCTCAGCCTCCTGATTATCTAGGATTACAGGCCTGAGGCACTAGTGCCTGGCTAGTGCCCACCTTTTTTGTTTTTCGACTAGTCCTGGGACTTGAACTCAGGGCCTTGGCAATGTCCTGGAGCTTCTTTTCCTCATGCTAGTACTCTACGACTTGTGTCATAGTACCAATTGCAGCTTTTCTTGTTTATGTAGTAGTGAGGAATCAAACTCAGAGCTTCACACATGCAAGGTAAGCAGTCTACCATTAAGCCACATTCCCAGCCCAATACAATTGCTCTTGATGATCATTATCCCTCATCCTTCTCAATCCTATCTCATCCCTCAATTTACATAATTTTGTAGGATATTCTCTGATTTGCAGTGTCATTTATAGTCAGTCAGAGGATATATCACGGATCATATTTTCTTGATAGTCTTATTCATCAACATACTAAAGTAATGCATTATACAATTTTGTGATTTTAAAATCTAAATAATCACTCAGATTCACCCAGTTCTATTCTAAAATTTTTCCTAAGGTTAATGCAAATGCAATTTGTAATTCTTCAATAAAGTGCAATGATTCTTAGACTGTTAGAGTTGGAGTAAGAATATCACTTTCAGTTCTAGAATATTTTATCATTACTACCCTCTCAAAATACTCCAATATTCTTTAGTAGTCATTTCCTGTCATTATTTCAACCTACGCTCCCCTTAAGCAGATATTATTTCATATTCTAATTCTACAGATGTGCTAATTTTACAAACCTCTTATAATCAGAAAATGTAGTCTATTTTATCCATTTCTCCCATGTACTATTACTGTTTCCAAAGTAAGTCAATGTAAATTTTTCTCATGGATAGAGCATATTGTCTTGTGTATAAATGCATGTGTATAATGGAATAACATCCTCAATGGGCATTACAATATTTTATTCTATGTTGTTGTAAAGGTTTTTCTATGTATATTCTTGTACATGTGTCTCATTGGACATATGTTGAAATCTACTTTGTATATAAAATTATGATTCAAAATGCTGGATCATAGAGGCTACTCTATATGTAATATCTCAAAGATTTCCTGTATGTTTAACAAACTGACTATATCTTTTTAAGTGCCAAGCACCAATGTATAAGGATTCCAATTTCTACATAATGGTTGTGCAGGACTATCTTATTGTTTCTATTTCCTTTAACCATACGCTCCTTGGTTATTGTTCTATTACTATAGAGATATGTATTTGGATTTTTGGATAACTTATTCAAGATGGTTAAAGTTTTCATTGGCATTAATATGCTCTTAATATATTTTGGATTCAAGTCTATTTAAATAAATGTATGTATATACACACTATGTGTACATCTGCATATATTCATACTTATATGTGTATATATACAAACACCTATATATGTATACATATATAAGAATATAGAGATGTGTACATACATGTACACAGACATATATGTATATTATTATTTTCATTTGTGTGTAAGTTACCATTTTACTTTATTTGCCAAACATGTCCTTTATTGATTTTACTTTATTTTATTTTATGGTTGATGTTGTACAGAGGAGCCACGCACTGGTAGCTCACCCTTGCTTATCCTTGCTACTCAGGAGGCTGAGATCTGAGGATCGTGGTTCAAAGCCAGCCTGTGTAGGAAAAGTCCATCAGACTCTTATCTCCAATAAATCACCAGAAAATCGGAAGGGGCACTATGGCTCATGTGGTAGAGCTCTAGCCTTGAGCTGAAAAGCTGAGGGACAGCGACCAGGCCCAGTTCAAGGCCCACGACCTGCACAAATACCACCATCAAAAACAAGAAAGAATACTGGCTCAAAAAGCAATCATATTAAACAGTCTTAAAGATAGGCTCAAGTCTAACATTTTAGTGTTATCTTAGATACCAGCATCTTTCAAGTCCAATGAGCCAATAGGCCTCAGAATGTCTATAAGTATGTCTATAAGAATGTCTATAAGTATGTCTATAAGTATGTCTATAAGAATGTCTATAAGTATGTCTATAAGAATGTCTTTAAGTATGTCTATAAGTATGTTTATAAGTATGTCTATAAGAATGTCTATAAGTATGTCTATAAGAATATCTTTAAGTATGTCTATAAGTATGTCTATAAGAATTTCTATAAGTATGTCTATAAGAATGTCTTGAAGTATGTCTATAAGTATGTCTATAAGAATGTCTATAAGTATATCTATAAGAATGTCTATAAGAATGTCTATAAGTATGTATTTTCTTATCTATCTTTCTTTCATTTCACCACAGAATATGTATTTATCCTTTATATCATACTTGAATACCAAAGCCTTTGGAAGATGTTTCTTAATTGCTGTATATTAATTAACGAAGAAAATTATTGAAATATTTTACATTCTCACATATTAATGAAGGGCCTGATTAACCCATTTCTGTCTTTTGCCGTTCCCATTGCCCTTTATTTTTCAACTGTTTTCTGTGAATTTCTTTGTGCTATCTTCACACATCATCAAAATGTATTAAAGTGCTGTTCACCCAACGTTGAAAATTATACAACATTGAATATAAAAGCAAACATATAAATAAATGGAGACATATACATTTTGTGGATTGCAGGATACAACTGAGTAAAGATATAAATTGTCTCCTCCCCTTTTCCTTTTGGTCATTCATGGGGCTTGAAATCTGGTCCTGGGTGCTGTCCCTCTGCTCTTCAGTTCAAAGTGAATGCTCTACTCATTGAGCAACTGTGCCACTTCTGGTTTTCTGGTGGTTAATTGGACATAAAAGTCTTATGGACATTCCCGTTCCAGCTGGCTTTGAACCGCAACCCTCAGATGTCAGTCTCCTATGCAGCTAGGATGATAAACATAAGCCAACAGCGCTCAGGTTCAGAGTTTTATTTATGTTTATGACAATTTCTAAAAACACTTGACTAGCACTCTTTGAGTCATTGAGAAAGAAAAATAAGTTGGAATATATTTCTCTGTCCAATAGTAAAGCTGGTCTGTAGGGCACCAGGTTAGATCCACATAAATATTATCAAGGAATATTTAATAAGGGGTAAAACCAAACATTTGTGGAATGACATTCTCTTTAATAAGTGGTGATAGGTTAGACAGTATTTGAGAGAATTAAAGAGTGAACATTGAAGCCGGGCGCTGGTGGCTCACGCCTGTAATCCTAGCTACTCAGGAGGCTGAGATCTGAGGATCGCGGTTCAAAGCCAGCCCGGGCAGGAGAGACCGTGAGACTCCTATCTCCAATAAACCACCAGAAAACCGGAAGTGGTGCTGTAGCTCAAGTGGTAGAGTGCTCGCCTTGAGCTGAAGAGCTGAGGGACAGTGCCCAGGCCCAGAGTTCAAGCCCCACGACTGGAAAAAAAAAGTGAACATTGACTTAAACATAACAGTTTATTTAAATGTTAACTTCAAGCAGGATTAAAACGTGGCATATAAAACAAAAAGAGTGATGTAAATGTAAAGCAAAAGAAGATGTCTTGAGAAGTTTGGAGATGAAGCATTCTTAAATTTGTCATTAAAATTATAGGAAAGGAAAATGCTATAGTTGAACTCAATAGAAGCGTAAAACAATTTAGTCTGTGAAAGCTCATATACAAGTAGTGAATAGAATTTGGGAGCAGGTAGCTCATATATCTCATCCTAGCTACTTGGGAGGCTGTGATTGGAGTATTGCTACTTGAAGGCAGCCCACAAAATAAAGTCCATGAGAATCTTATTCTGATTAATCAGCAAAGAAGCCAGAAGTGAGGCATGACTGAAATGGTAAATTGTTACAAATTGCAACAAATCTCAGGGACACTGAGTTCAAGCCTCAGGACAATAGATATATGTACAAAAGTAATAGTAGTAATACTAATATGATGATGATGATGATGATGATGATGATGATGAAGGGTATCTATAGTCAAGGATAAAATATTTGCAAATCCTATACCTTAAGAATGCCTCAAATCTAGATTCTACATAGAAATCTCAAAACCTAAAGTTAAAAAGAACATCAACTGGAAACCAGCAAAATACATCCTGTGAAAAGTAAGCACAAGAAAAGCATCATCAATCATCAACTAAATGCACATTAAACTAAAATGACATCATAAAACATGTATGAGAATTACTTCACATAATACAATAATGACCACACTAAATCCTATCAAGAAACAGAGAAACTGGATCCTGGCAGGAATGTCAAGTGGGAAAGCCAATTCTGAAAACATTTTGACAGGTTCCTTGAATGTGATATATGCAACCACCCACACTATAGCACAGGAATTGTGCTCTTCAGGCTTTGACTCATAGTCATAAAATGTAACATTCACCCAAAGGCAAAAACACAGAGCATTATAGCAGCATTATTTCCTCTAGTCAAAGAAATGGAAGTCAATTCAGGCCTTATTCAGGTGAATGGGAAATGAATTGTGCTACATTTTCTAATGACAGTACCAAAAGGCAATTGGAGTGAACATAATACAATATTAAGAAATACAATAACTGGGAATAATCTACCAAAGATTTGAAGGCAATCCAAAAACCTTATTTATTGCATGTTATAGAAGTCGGAGGAAAAAAAAATGTTGGTTGCCAGGATGAAACAGGTCTGGGATGGGACAAAGAGAAGTAGTGGGTTTAATTATAAAAGGGAAGCATGAGACAGACTTATTTTTGGTAAAGAAACATATCTGTAAATATTGTATATTCAAGTAGTGTTGATAAAATTATATTGGACTTAATATGTGTACAAAATAAATTAACTGAAGTCTGCATAAAGTACTTGTGAAATATTAATGTTCTATGTGTGATGTATACTAGAAATATTAAAATAAATTGGAAAAAGAATTCAAGGGATTTATCTCTGTTCTTACAACATCATAATGATCCATACTAACCTCAGTAGAATTTAATGATATCTAGAAAACAGAAGTGAATATTCAATGTTTACATTGAAAACTATTCTGGGTCCAAGCTTGAGATGAAATATACCTTGCTAATTAGAAGGCAGAGATTTAGAAGACTGATATCAGGGCCAGTTCTGACCAAAAAAATCATGAGAAACTACAAAAACAAAGAAAGCCAGATATAGTGTAATTTTCCTGTTATCTCACGTTTGTGGAATCCATAGGTAAGAGATCATTGCTGAATGGAGGTATGGCCTGAAAAATAATCTAAATTGGTTAGAACCTTAGCAACTTCAAAACCAGTAGTGTCAAAGGAAAAAAGAAAAGAACGATAAAGAAAAGGAAAGGAAAGGGTAAAAAGGAAACTAATTCCTCTTCATTCTTGTAGTTTCATGTCATTGGATACAAGAATTGAGAGACAATGCTTGATAAGAAATGTACTCATTAGCTTGCCCATGTAATTGTAACCCCTCTGTACAGTATTTTCACAATAAAAAAGAAGCCATAAAAAGAATTGAGAATATTTTGTTTACTGTTTTAGGATTCAGGCCTCTCTAATATGAAAGCATTTATTTCAAGTAATTATTGTATTACTACTATCTAGTAACTTATTATTAGGCCTTCTTGGAGATTGAACCCATGGCTTTGTATATATTAGTCTAGTTCTACAACTGAACTGTACCCCACCTCTCTTGTGTAGTTTTGGGAATTGTTTATTAAGTCTTCAATAGTTAGCTTTTCTACTTTTCCTCTTAGCTTTTCTCTCCCAGCTTTTCCCCTTTGTATTTTAGTTTTTTTTAATAATATTTTATTTTATTTTATTTGAGAACATACTGTACAGAGGGGTTTTAAATATGTATTTTAATGTTTTCGTTTCTTTCATGCATGTGTTTCTAATGCATTTATAAGATTATTTCTTTGTTGCTGTGTATGTCCCTCCCCCCCAGTGTAACCCCTGCTTTCACTATATTTGATGTCAGTATAACATGTGGAGGAGATGGGGACAAACAAGTCGTTTAAGGATTCAGGTGGACCTGTTGCAACAATGAGAAGTACAAAATGTCATGTCAAAACCAGCTTTACAATGTATTTTAGTTTATGTGTTGAAAACTTTCTCCAATATTATCTTCTAAATTCAGAATTTTACTTTTGATTTTACAGAGAAGTCGGATATTTATGACATCTTTAAAAATTGTATATAGATATATGTATTTCACATGTATGATTAATTCTTAGAGTTCATTGCAATTAGCAACATTTATATGGCAAAATGCACATAAGCTATTGAGCCATTGTGATCCTCTCCTAAGAATAACTTGTCTTGTTCTTGCCGTGTGAATGCGTAGAGTGCTGTAAATCACATCCAAGTGCAATTATTTGTCTATTATCTCTTAGATTATCTTGTTGATTTATGGACATACCTAGTTATTAGAAATGAGGAAAACCCTGCAGCATATATTTAATTGGTTCTGGCTTATTTTACTTAATATCATTTTTTCCCAGTCTTTCCATTTCTTCAGCAATGGGGTAATGCCATTCTTTCCAATGGAAGCACAGAATTCCATCCATACAACAGAATTGAAGATCCAGAAATGTATCCACTCCTATAGGCACATAATTTTTGTTAAGGAAGCCAGAAACACAGGACGGAAGATGAACAGCCTCTTCAAAACACTGTCCTGGTAGAATTTGCTGTACACAGAAAACTGAAGTAGATCCTTATATATCCCGCTGCACCAAAATCGACTCCAAATGGATTGAAACCCTCAATGTAAGTCCAGATACCTTGAGAAAGTTACTGGAAGAGTTAGGGGAAACATGAGGTCTCCTTGGCACAGGTCAAAACTTCCAAAGTAATTCAGGATAAATGGGATTACATCAAACCAAATCAATCATTTGTCAGACTCAAAAGCCATGAAAAAAAAGATAGTGTAGCACAGATTTATTAGGGAACAAACCTACAGATCAGAGCCTCAGCCAATGCTAAACGCTTTCTCCCTTTTCTAACTAGGTTATTTATACTGGGTTTACTTAAATATTAGAGATTTCTGGTGGGAATTAGTCAGAAAACAACTAATGCTAAGACAGAGAGTATGTGAAATAAGTTATAGCTGGAGTAAGGGAGGGATTAAGGCAGGTGGATCTATTCCAAGCCTTGGCTTGGTAACAGCTAAGTGAGGTATAGCTGCACCAGGGAAGGGGGGTAAAGCAGGAATCGTTATAAACAAAACACTGGTCTGAAGCCTCAAAATAAAGACCCCAGTCTGTATGGACCAAACACTCTCTAACATGATGTTTTATTTAAATTAACAAGCACGATTTAAGATTTTAGGAGAGTGGGATGTTGCATAGTCACAGGCAATTTATCCAATGTCAGGTAATCCAATATACTCTTTCACTTTACCCAATAGACAGGTTTCAACAAAAATGAATACAATGAGATTGTACAAATGAGACTGCGACTTTTCCCTCTCATGAATTAAAATTCTGTCAAATGATTTCTTCCACATGTTTCTGTTTCTCATGATCTTTTCTTCTATTTTATCTTCATTATTGATGTTCATAATACTTTTTTGATGTTGCCTTGAGTGTGTTTTATTTTTAGGCCTTGAACTTGATTTTTAATGGTCTCCTTTGTATTTTTTCTCATGGCTGATGACACTCTATCCTTGAGCCACATTCTCACCTTCTGCTTCTTGCTGGATAATTGGAGATAAGTTTTCCCATTTTTGTCTATTTAGACTGACATTGAACTAAATTATTCAGGTCTCAGCCTCCCGAGTTGTACGATTGTACACATGAATGGCTAACACCAACTTTGCTTTACTGTTATTTTATTTACGAGGTAGAGGAAAGTGGAATTATATTTGTGTTAAGTGTGCAATTTTCAAATACAAGTTTGAATCAACTTTATATAGTGTATTGATATCAATTTTAACAGTTAAATCAATGAATATTACACATTCCCACAGAAATATAATTGAAAACAAAAGCATAATTGTTTTCTTAAAACAAGTAATGGAACCATGAATTTCTTTCACTTTACAAATCATGTTTTATATAATGTTAATTAGCAGATTTCTATGACTAAAAGTAAATCTATTAATTATATACCACAAGATGAAAAGTTATTATAGTTAAGAATAGATATTTCATCACAGCCAGAAGATAAGTTTTTGAGCATTCTCACTAAAAAGAAATGTTACACTCAGAATTTAATGGGTATGATACAGCTTGATCATTCCACAAGGTATAAATGAATGGGATTACCACTCAATACTTCATAAATAGGTAAAAAAATAATTATGTAGCTAGGAGCCAGTGGCTCATGCTTGTAACACTAGCTACTAAGGAGAAGGAGTCTGAGAACTGAGAATCATGGTTCAAAGCCAGCCTAGGCAGGAAAGTCTGTAAGACTCTTATCTCCAATGAGCCACCAGAAAACTGGCAGTGGCTCAAGTGGTAGAGCACTACTCTTGAGTTAGCTGAGGGAAAGTGTCCAGGCTCAGATTTCAAGCCCAAGGACCGACAAAAATTAAAAATAAACAAATATTTTTACAAAGATTTTAAAATATATATTCTAAAAGTTTTTAAATCCTCACTAAATATACTAGTTCATATAAATATAGAGAAGTGTTTTCTGGATTTAGTTGTCATTGAATCAATTTTGTAAATCACACATTTCTCACTCAATTCATATTTGTACGTATATATACTTATATATCTTAAGTATAATAACTGATACGTGATAGGCAGTGCTGTTTTAGGAATCTCCCTTGACTTTCTAACATTAACCCTTCTCCCCTAAAATCTATATGCCCTCAAACCTTATTAGAGGTTTCATCTCATTGGAGCAGCCATAATCTTTGTTTGGAACAACTGTAACATTTTACATGTATTTCACTTAGTTTAAGAACCAAAGCACTCAAGTCATCTTAACAATGCCAGTAATAGCAAAATATCTTCCGAGATTTTCAGTCTCTTAAGAGATGAAAATCTTTAATTAAGTGGCGCTGTAGCTCAAGTGGTAGAGCACTTGCCTTGAGCTGAAGAGCTGAGGGACAGTGCCCAGGCCCAGAGTTCAAGCCCCATGACCGACAAAAAAAAAAAAAAAAAAAGAAAATCTTTAATTAAACATCTGTTTTTTTTTTTCTGCCTAACAACTTATATTTTAGGAAGATCTTTTTGGCTAATCCTCTATTCCTGATTAGAAGACCGGAACAAAGGTAATAATGAAAACAGCCAAGGAAAATACTTGGAAACAATTAAAAAAGCAATCACAGACTCTCCTGTTTTCACCGGTTTCAATGATAATATAAGTTAAAATATCATGTTTTTGTTGCATTTAAAGAGCAATAATTAAACTTTAATTAGCAGTGACGAGGGCAACAGAAAATTTTGAAGGCAGCTTGACTTTGAACAATTCAACATAAGCATAATGGATTTATCTTGTTTTTCTATGCAGTTGCCAAAATAATTGAGAGCAACACGCAAAGGCAGGAAAACACTTAAGCCAAAGCAGTAAACTTTTGTGTATAAGATTATTGTGAGGGTCTGACTCTTTCAAAGTCAAGCTTGCAAAGAGGAAAGTGTATTTGCTTTGGTGATAACAATAAAAAATATATAAATCCTTTATTAATGCTTATCATATCTTGACTAGGACTGCTTGATTTGGAGAAGAGGAAAGGTATGAAAAAGTTCAAGATTCTTTGACTATTCCAAAAGATCATTCTTGTTTAGCATCTATAGCGATGGAAGTATGCTTGGTTACTCTTAGTATCATGCTTGCTTACTTTTAGAAGCAGTGATTGTTTCTGGGTTATAAGCTGCAATCCTTGGGTCTTAAAAAAGGGTCATTTCCTAAGAGAGGAAAGTTGCTGTGCAAACAAACCTAAAATATCAAAGACAGCATGGTGGAAACTATTTTCTAGCTATATCACAATCTGTAGGTGTAGATTTTGTTTCCCATTGTTCCAGGGGACACATTTTTGTTATCTTCTTTTTCACCATCTAGTGATATTATAATATCCTATACCATCCTGGGATGGCTGTATCTTTACTGGATTCTCTTATTTCTGTTGGAAAGTTAGGAAGGATAGAAAATTGAGTTTCTGTTTCTGTTTTACCTTATTTTTTATTACTTTAGAAACTGTAACTCAAAATTACAGAAATTTTCTCTATCTTATTAGGAGACAGATTTCATTCCCATATTCTTACCCTAGCCTTCTACATAACTTTGGTACTTCGTGGTCCCCAAATGTGAAAATAAAGAAAGGGAGCTTCTTATTTAAATATTATTTAGAATTTCAAGACTTGCTTTATATAAGGCCCTTAGTAGTATGTGCATCATACATGTGTATATCATATATGTGGCACCTTTTTCTTATTCTCAAAAAATAGGAAATGTGGTGTCTCTATAGCTGCATCAGGAAAAGGCTGTAGTTGAATTACTTTACTAATACAAATCTGCTATAAAATATTTCTACAAGTTAATTGACTTGAATAAAGCATATTTGTCATTTTATAGTTGTAAAGGACAGAAATCTAAAATAAGTCTCATTAGATCAAAATCCAGCCACCTATAGAGCTAAAATATTTTTCAAATTATTTTACTGGAAAATTCATTTACTTTCTGTTCTGCTTTCCAGAAATTCAGAATCTGGGTTGTTGTTTTTTTCCTTTATCTTCTAAGATAGAATTTTTTACATCTTTCTGATGGTTTTTACCTAATCATGTCCTTTCGAACTACACCTGAGACTTTTAAGTACCAATTTGAGTATATTTCCCCCATCTGATAATTATTCAAATATGTGTTCCTTGGGTGATGAAAGCTGATTACTTTACATATATCTATATCTATATCTATCTATCTATCTATAATGTAAATCTATGTTTGAGGATTAGGTATTTGGTGAAGACATATTTTGGGAAGGTATTTGCTATGTACAGTGAGTGTGTACCATTGTTTTTACTATAACCTGTTAGCCTTTGAACAACATATTTCTTCAATGAAATATAACTAAAAAACATTAGTCCCTAAAAGCAATTATGCCTGATTAAAAATTGTCATGTACCAGAAATCCTAAATGCCAGAGAGCCGTTCTGGCACTATCACTTTTTATGCATTCTGCTTACAATCTTTTCTTTTCAAGAGCATTTGATTGTTATTATTTTGGAATTATAGTTAATATTTATTTGACTACTAGTTTTGAAGAATGCACCACCCAGTACTGGTTCTCTTTTTGTAACTTTTTTGGGTCTAATCTATTTCTGAAAGAATCACAGCCATTTAAATTACATGAACTGCTTATTGAAGTTGAATCAGCATGGAGAGGAAAAGAAGACAAAAGATGCCTCTGTGGGTATGTCACGTTAAAAATGAATCTACAAGCTATTTATCTTAAAATCGTCTATTTTTTATTATGTTTAGATTCTGATATAATTTAGCCTGTCAACTCACACAATGTTAATGCAGTCTTATTTCATGCCTCACAAAAGCAAATAACAAATTACTATTTATTTTAAAATTATTTAATTTTTAAATTATCATTTACTTAAAAAACTATAATTTTAAAAATTTAGCCAAGGCAAATGGTTTATTAGATATTTAGAATCATGTTCAGACTCTCTGGTGAAAGCAATAAAGGGAAAAATATCATGTATTTATTTTTCCTTGAGCCACTTAGATTTACTTCATCTATTTCTGAAAAAATAAAATTCTTGATTTGAACCATTTTTCTTGATATCCACAATGTATCAATCTTCCTTTATTAATAGGAAAGTTTGGAGAGAGGATGAGAATTCATGTTAGAGAAAGGAGAAGAGCAAAGGAGAAGGAAAAATCTAGATATTTTTTTCTTAATCATCTCTAGCACAAGGTCTGGATAATGATTGTGAATATTAGAAACAGTGCTCTAGAGTGATTAAACACATCTATAGAAATGGAAATTCCCACAAGTGATCACATGGAGAATGCTTATTTATAAATAATTGTAATAGGTTCCAATAGGAAATGTTACTTATTTGTTTAGTTCTTGTTTAGGATTTGTTAAATTCTGGTGTGCTATAGTCAACTATCATAAAGGTATACAAGAATGTTAAGAAACTAACATCTTAATATCATGTTTAATATTAGTTTAGTTCTGCCTGTGTTATATGTACGAGGCTGCATTTGAGTTTTGCCTCAATTTCACATGCTATATTCTTCCAGTATATAAGTTGAAATATGCTGGAAATATGCTATTTTCATAGCTAAGTGAAAACAAGACACAGAAAATGAGATAGAAATCTTCCCCTAGAAATACCCTTTCACCACTTCTGGTTCACTTTTGTAAGCTGAAGTAAGTCACATGACCTATCTTGACATTGCAGGGTAGAGGTAAATCTCACCTACAGGAAGCTGATGCAGGACATAGAGCAATATACCAAGATATGCAACACTTGAGATAAAGAGGAAAAAAGAGAACTATAATACTTGCCATCACATGTCTCTGCAGGAAGGAAGCTACTATGTACCTTTGTTTCTAAAAATACTGATCTTGCCCATGTAATTGTAACCCCTCTGTAAAGTATTTTCACAATAAAAAATAAAAATAAATAAAATACTGAGGTCTTCATATCATGCCTTTTATGCTTGGCTATTACAGGAATTAGAGAACCTTTTGATACTGAGACAGCATAAAATCTCAAAGAAAGCTGGAGTAATCATTTCAATACTACCTTTTGTTCTCCAAGAAAAGAAACCATTTTATAGACAATAATTTATACTTTCTTACCTAGTATCTTTTTGTCCAGAAGTGGATTTTGTAAACATATGTGTCTATCCCCCAGAACAAATGTCTTCATTTATCTGCATCTTGTACAGACAGCAAGTGAAATAGATGTAAGTGGGAGTTCATCAGTAGCACTTTTCAAAAATACAAAAATGTGGACAGGGAGCCAATATACATATTTTTTTTTAATTTAATTTTATTTTATTTGAGAACATACTGTACAGAGGGGCTACAATTACATGGGCAGGATAATGCATACATTTCTTACCAAGCATTGCAGCCTCCTCCTTTGTTTACCCTTCACCTCCCTTCCCATCCTCCCCCCTCCCCCCACCCATTTATACCCCCCTCCCCCCCACACCGACATATTTTTCCACCATCACCTACCACATCCTCCTTCCTTCCTAGGTAACATTCCTAATCAATAAGAAGTCTTAGATATTTGGCTTTTGATGTGGAAAGTGGAAGCAGAATGTTATCGATGTTGGAGATGATGGGTTATAAATTTTACATAATAATGTCACATGCAAAAGCTCTGAGTCCTGCAGGTCTTAACACTATTTCCTTAGTGATGTGATAGCCTTACTGGACTTACTATTGTTTTCCATTTCCTTTTCTTCCTCCTGCCCTAAATTATAATACATGTTAATCAAATGAAAAATTAATGCCATCTTAAGAAAGTCCCAATATAACAAGTCATTATGTCGAAAAACTAACTTTACAACTTTGGTGGGGGGGGGCGAATCGGTGGGCAAGGATGGTAAGGGGAAACCAGGAGGAGACAACAATGCTTGATTAGAAATGTACTCATTACATTGCTCATGTAATTGTAACCCCACTGTACTCTATTTTCACAAAAAAACTTATTAATATAAAAAAGAAAGTCATTTAGGACTTTGGGAATGTGGCTTCATGGAACAGTTATTGCTTAGCAAGCATGAAACCGTAGGTTCAATTCCTCAGTACCACATAAACAGAAAAAGAAACAGTGGAACTGGTACTTTGCCTCAAGTGGTAGAATGCTAGCCTTGATCAAAAAAAAAGAAGAAGAAGAAGAAGTAGTTCAGGAACAGTTCCCTGGTCCTGAGTTCAATCCCCAGGACTGGCAAAAGAGTCATTTAGCTAGTAAATGCAAAATAAAGGAACCATACATGGAATATATAATTGCTCCTTCCTACTGATACCTAACAATAGTCCTAATTCATGTACTTTATCTATATTAGAATACTGTGTTAAGCAAAAATAAAACGTTTTGTTAATAGGTCATGGCAATTAATACCAGGAATGTATTTAGATATCAGTTGAAGATTAATCCCGGAAATTCAAATATTCCAGGATTTTGAGTGGTCACTGCTAATCACAATGAGAAGGGTAGTATAAGTGAGATTTGGAAACCTTTTTGGCAAGTCATGGCACCAAGAAGACAGAGGTTAATTAATAGTTTTGACAGAAGAGAAGGAATAACTCCAGATGGAAGGAATAAATGATAATAATAACAAAGTTATACCATAAACTGTTCTAGGGAACCATTTTGGTTATTGAAGAAGTAGATATCACCTAGGCTTATTCCTCATTGCCTTTAGCATTCTAATCACTTAGGCTAGTTCTTAATCTCTGTGTGATAAGTTGTATATCCTTCTATGCTGCTCTTTTATACCTGATCTCCTTTGCTTTGTAAAAATCTCAGACTTTCTCTATTTCTCTATGAAAAATTTCTGATACTAAGTCCACATACACAGACAGCAGAGGATGCTAATGTAAGAGTGCCTACGCTCATGAGTCATTAATGTAAGAACATGGAAAAGGAGGACATATTTATTGCTACCTCAATTTTTCTGAAAAGCTGCATTGTCATATCATTTGATTCAAATTTCCATTTTTTGTCTACATAGTGTCATTACGTGCACCAAACTGCACGTATGAGTCGGCTGTGGTGTCTCACACCTGTAATCCTAGCTACTCAAGAGGTTGAGACTGGAGGATTGTGGTTCAAAGCCACACTGGTCAGGAAAATCCATGAGAATCTTATCTTCAATTACCACCAGAATCCTAGAAATGGTGCTTTAGAAAAAGTGCAAATATGGCTTTAAGTTTTAAGTAAGTTTTAAGTTTTAAGTAAGTTTTAAGTAATATTCCCGAGCAGAGAAAATAATTCCAAAATAATTCAGTGCACCTACTTTTGCTGAGTTAAGTTATGGCTTCTTTGCTGGACATATTCTCTTGTTTTAAAAACTGCCAAATATTAGTTTTATAATAAACTTCATCTAATATTTCTTGGTTCAAAAGAGAAGTCCATATGGTTGATGTCACTTGGATTTATTACTATCTCAAAGCCAACCCAGGCAGGAGAGTTTGTCAATCTCTTATCTCTAATTAAACACCAAAAAAGCCAGAAGTGGAGTTTGGCTCAAAGAATAGAGTACTAGCTTTGGGGGCAGGTGGGCAGGAAAGACAACTCTACAGGGACAGAGTCCAGCCTTTCAGTTCAAGCCTCAGAACCAGCACAAACAAAACAAACAAACAAACAAACAAAAAATACTCACATATTTATTTGGGACCATCCTTAAAACACTGGTTTGAAAAGAGGCTCCTTTTGCTGAACATACTCACTGGATCCTGCTTTTTGGAATCCTTATTGGTATGGAGAACTCAGAACCAGATTAAAGCAATGGATATCTGTCTCCTTCAACAAGAGAATCATGTCAGGAGTGAAATATTTTGGCATACAACACTTTTAAACCTCTATGACTTTGTTTCTTTGCAGTAGAACACTTTTAAAGCAACGTTCTGTCCTTTTTTTCTATGTTGGCCTCCAAATGGCATATTTTTTCCTTTTGTTATACTCTCAACTAGAAGTTTACAAACAAGTTTTATATTAGTAAAGAACACACTCCTTTGTTTACCCTTCACATCCATTCCCAGCTTCCCCCCCGTGTACAGTATATTCACAATAAAAAAAACAAAAACAAAAAACAAAAAAAAAGAACACACTCGATAAAGTCAGTGACAGAGTTTCCTTCAAGGCTTGGATTCTTTTCTTTTACAGTAAAAATGAGAACACAAATTAACTTGAACTTTGTCATGTCACAATGTTCTATTCCTCTCTCGGAATCAGTTTCCACTTCCAGTAACAGTTCCTTCCATTTACTTCCAGTAATAATCTATGGTGCTGCTCCATGTAAAATGAACATTTTGTGTCTTCATTGAAATAGCACAAGTACATCTTTGAACATGAGGTACCACATGTTTCAGAGACAACTTAATAATGAGAAAATATGGAATTTACATGGTTTGTAAAACATTATCCATGTACACATGGCCATATAAGATGATGTTAAGTGAAATGGACCCCAACATAAGACACAACTTGTTTATTTCTTTCTTACTATTGTTTTTAATGTATCTAACATGTACTATGTGATTTTTTTGTTGTTTCTCTTCTAGTTTCTTCCTCCATGGTATAACCCCTGTTTTTTCTATATTTAATGTTGGTGACTTGAATCTTGCATATACATTTTTCTAATGTGAGGAGCAGAAAGAAAATAACAAAATGCTGAAACAAGGATACAGTATGAGCCACCGTAAAGATGAGATGTACAAGACACAAGAACTTTACAACTTGGGGAGTGGAGGAGGGATTTAGGGTGGCGGGGAGAAAAGGGATGGCAAGGGAAAAACAAAAGGGCAGGTAACAATGTTTGATAATTTATGTACTCATTAACTTTCTTATGTAACTCTAACCCCTCTGTACATCATTTTTACAATAAAAAACATGAAAAAACCATTATCCTGGAGTACTTTAAGTTCAAATTTCCTAAGTGGTCTGTAAATTAAGACAAATTTTGAGTGGGAAGAAGGTCTCAGAAACATTTATTTGTGTGTGTTTTGCATTATTTCCCAAGTATTCATAAGTTAACAGTAGGAGAAACAATAAGAATAGTTGGAGAAAAAGAAGTTCTATGTTTAAGTATAATGGTTCAATACAGAATAGAAGACTCTGCAAATAAGACAATTTTGAAATAATAAAGCCAAGGCCAGTAGGTAGATCTATGGGTGTGATATAGAGAAAGCATTACTACTAAGTGGAATATGAAGGATGAGGCCACTCTGTTTCTTCTACTAGTTCTAAATCATGACAGCTAATCATGGAATTTTGTGAAAAGTAGAAGGGAGGAATAATTCTAGTTCCAAAGCAATTCGGATATAAGAGCATGGACTTAACTGGAAATAATGCCATGTTGAGAGAGCAGGAATTATACTAGCAATGAATTGGTGGATAAGATCACATTTCTTTTTTTCTTTTTCTTCCTTTCCTTTTATTGTTTTTTTGATGTTTGTGGGCCTGGGCACTCTCCCTCTACTCTTCAGCTCAAGGCTAGCAGTCTACCACTTGAGCCACAGTGCCACTTCCAGTTTTCTGGTGGTTAATTGGAGATAAGTTCTTCAGAAACTTTCCTACTTGTGCTGGATTGAACTGCAATCCTCAGATCTCAGCCTCCTGAGTAGCCAGGATTATAGGCATGAGTCACTGGCACCCCTCTTAAGATCCCATTTCTAACAATGTACACTCAAGGTGTGTAATGTGTATGTTCATCTATCTTTTTTTTAAATTTTATTTTATTTTATTTGTGAACATACTGTACAGAGGGGTTACAATTGCATGGGCAGGATAATGCGTACATTTCTTACCAAGCACTGCAGCCTCCTCCTTTGTTTACCCTTCATATCACTTCCCAGCCTCCCCCCTCCCTCCCCAATCCCCATCCTTCTCCTTCCCCCCTCCCCCCGCCCCCGCACCAACATTGTAAAGCTCATTTTGGACATGACAACTTGTACTTCTCATTGTTGCAACAGGTCCTCCTGTATCCTTAAACAACTGGTTTTTCCCCATCTCCTCCACAAGTTATACTGACATGAAATATAGCAAAGAGATAATCTTATAAATGCATTAGAAACACATGCATGAAAGAAAAAAACATTAAAATACACATCTAAGGGTTCATTTTCCTGACATCACATTATCTGAACTTTTCCGCTTGACTCATACATATACTAGATATTACAAATAAGGGAAACCATGGGTGTTCATCTATCTTTATATGTATTATTGAGTTAAAAATCTGGGCTACAGCTTAGACTTTACACTCACAAAAATGTAACTAGTTTAAAATCTGATACTCTTGGAAAGATGAAACCTAAGAATGTAAAGGAGTTTGGGAAGTTCAGTTTGCATCCAGCCTGGGCAGAACAGTCTTTGATACACTACCTATAATTAACCAGCCAAAAGTTGCATTGGAGAAATGGCTCAAGTGATGGAATATTAGTTATGAGCAAGACTGCTGAATAAGAGCTTGAGGTTTTGGCATACATACATAAAAGCATGCACATACACAGAGGCACTTATATGTACAAACACATATATATGAAACAACTCTCAGAATGTGTAGAAAAGTTAGAAAATAATAGAAAATATGTCCTGAGTAAAACTAGAACAAGTGATAATTTTTTAATATTAGAAAGCCCTCAATTGAACTTTCCCCAGAAAAGCTTGAGAATATTACAAAGTTAGGGAAGAGAGATAGTAAGAAAATCAAGTAATCATTATTAAAGGAATCAGATCCATGGAGGAATGAAACAGAGACCCCTGCAGGTGCATCTGAAAATGTTCATATCCTGTGTCAAATATTAGAACGTCTTTGAAAATTGTACATAAACAGTCTGAGCAGTCAGTCTAGTGGATAAGATCATTGGAGAAATTCAGAATTGCTAGCCTGTTTCTAGATTAAATAAACCAACAAAATATGGCAGAGCAATGTGATACAAGCCTGGGATTCTAGCACTCAAATTAAGACAGGAGATTAGAGAGTGGAATTACATAACGATACCTTCCCTCAAACAGGTAGTATAATTTTGCCTCAATAAAACAATCCAAAAAACAAGAAAGGAATACAAAGTTGGAAGTTTGGGTTAATTATGTCATTATGTTTTGAGAATTCAAGTTTCCTATATACAACTCATACATAATCCTCACTTGTGTTTTAAATGCTGTCTTCATTACAGAACATTCCTAGATAGAAAATAGCTCATGATTCCCAACCAAATATTTGAAAAAGTAAGCATCATTCTGTTGGATTACAAAGAAATTATGAAGGAATACAAAAGCTTAAGCAAATAGCTTAAGAGAAATAGCAAAGTTCATCTCATGTAGGACTTTGTAGACCTGGCTAAATTAGAATTTAGATTTAAAATAAGTAGTTTTTGCTTGTAATTTCATATTCTATAGGATACTGCAAAATTGTTTTCAAGTAGAAGATTTAATTTAGAAATTCACAAATGATTCTGGCATTTTATTTGCCTAGAATATTCTTTCAAGTGAGGTATAATTAGAACTTAGTTAATATATAATTCCAATAATTCATGTATAGCATGATAATGTGAAAAATCTAGAAAGAGGTGCTAACAAATGGATGCTATTAATTTATAAATTTAGAAAAAGAGCAATTTTTGAGACTGGTGTGACATGGTATGAAGAGAATAATTGTGTCATCCTTTTTCTTCTACCTATACATAACACAGGAAGAAATTTCCTTAATTACATACATCTGTATACAATGAGTAAAAAGCTAGGTTTGAGGTGTGTTTTTATTTCGTTTTTGTTGTTTGGTTTGTACTAGGGCTTCAGCTCTGGGCCTGGGCACTGTCCCTGAGACTGTTTTTGCTCAAGGCTACTGCTCTACCACTTGAACCTCAGTGCCACTTTTGTCTGGCTTTTCCTTAGCAGTTTATTGGAGATAAGAATCTAAGAAAACTTTCTGCCTGAGTGGGCTTTGAACCATAATCTTCAGATCTTAATATTCAGATATTCAGATCTCCTGAATATCTATGATACATAAAACAATAATATATAATAACATAAAAATAAATAATACTTGCAAGTGTTCTGATCTCAAGAATATCACTGGAGGGAAATGATGCAGCAAAGTTTTGTGTAGTGTTCTTTGCACAACTGGGAGTGTATCACAGCAGAAGTGCAGTATATTTTCACAGTAGTGATAAGCAAGTCATGATATAAATTTAGGGAATTTTAAGGTGCACCTTACAAGTTGTAAACTGTTGGGCATAAAAACTTGGGATTCTTTGTCATCGAAATAATAGCTTACTCTGATGAACAAATGTTAACTCTTCAGGAATTAATTGTTATAGATAGGTCATAGTTTTATCTTCTACCAGAAAATGGCTATTTTATCTGTTGACTTTTAAATGTGTAACATCCCATTGGAAACTGCATCTATGGCAGAATTAAATAAAGTGCAAACAGATACTGTTTTAAATGTCTCTGGTATAGCATGTTCAGAATTTGAAAATGAGTATTTAGCAGTCCTAGGAATTTTGAAGAACATATATATTCTGTCCTCTTTACAATTATTCAGTTTTATAAGTTAGGAGTTTCCATAGAATTGAACGTTTTTGGGTTAGTATGAGATAATATTAAAATAATGTTTTGTTCCAAAATAATGGCAAGTATATTGTGAAAATATTGTATAGTTTGGATAACCTTCAAGTTGATGACCCTTTGATAAAAAAAAGGGGTAATAGAATCATATTTACCATACCAACCAACACATTGAAATTATATTTTTGTAGCTTATTTTTCAATTTAATTTTATTGTCAAGGTGATATATAGAAGGGGTTGCAGTAATTGTAAGGTAGTGAATACATAACAAGTCAAACTTTTTACCCCCCATCACTTTCCTCAGTTTTCCTTGACCTCAATACCCCTCACAAGTTGTAATTTATATTTCAAACATGTTGTGTTGTGTGCATTGCTACTGCATTAGTTTGCCATTTGTCCTTTGTCTCACCATTTTATTATTCCTCTTCCCTTGCCACATTAAGATAAATTTATATACAATGACACATGATACTGAAATCAAATATAGCAGGGGACAAAACATAGGGGAAAACACAAAAGAAAAAAGAAACCACATAGTACATTAAAAACAACAACCACAAAGAAAAACCTCTGTTTCCATATGCAGGACTTCATTTTGCTCAGCATCATCTTATAAATAGTCCTTGAGCCATTCTGTTCAACTTTTAGGACTATCCTAGATATTCCCTACTTATTACAAATTAGGGAAACCATGGAATCGTTCTTTGTGTCTTGTTTATTTTACTTAGTAGGATTTTTCCAAGTCATTCCACTTCCTTATGAATTGTAAGCATAGAATTCTACCGCGTTTATATATACCACATTTTGTCAATTCATTCATCTACTGAGGAGCATATTGGTTTAAAACATGATTGCATGTAAGTATCATTTAGAGTCATTCTAAAATGACAGATGCCACCTCCTCAGACATTCTAAAATCACGATTTCTAAGGAAGATAAGATTTCATGGTCGTACAAGTGTTGAGATATCTGGATGAGTCTAATGTATATCTTGCACTGAATTAGGCAGCAAGATGTCCAATATCATATGGGATAAAAATGGTAGTGACAAAATATTCCCTTGAGAAAAATATAGGAGTCTGCCAGAAGTATGAAGTAGTTCAGATAATTTTGAAGGTTTTAATAATGCAAGCTCATGTATGTCTCTTTAAATAAAAATTATGTAAGTGGAAGGGCAAAAGATGGGGAAGAGAAGAAAATAACTGACAGCAGATCATTGTCCCAAGTTAGAGTATAAAAAGACATAATCTATAATTTCCCAGTTAAAGAGAGACCAATATAATACATCCCAATTAATTTAGGTACATGCAAAATATTTACTTGGCTTTTTCCTACTGTAATGCTCCAAAATAAATGAAGACTTATAAGAAAAATTATGTGATTTCCACTACTTCAACCTGAACACTAAATGTAATGAGCCCTGTTTTTCTCACTTTGCACGTGGAAAATAGTCCCAAAGTTGATGATGTTGTGGCTGATTAGAGTCAGAGCTAGGGGCTTCTACTTGTACAATTATCCCAGAATAGTTTAAAGCAGTGTTTCCCCCAAAGTTATCCAACTACATTTTCTGAAGCTATACTTTGAACACACCCTCACACCTGAGCACATAATTTGAAATCACACTTCTGCATTTCCTTGGCACATTCTACTTTGTGCTTTTGTCTTTTTTGCACATTCCTTTTGAGTTCATAGTTGCTCTATTTCCATTTCATCTTTACAAACTGCTAAGAACATTGTTTAACTACCACTATTTGTTTGCACACACCCAGTCTATGTATGAAGGTACTTTGTCCATGTTAAGCAATAGGGCAGTACTCACTCTCTGAGGAGAAAAGTTGCACAGTATAACCCTACACCCACAGTAGAGGATGTAGAATTTAAAGCATTTTGAGATGAACAGTGATATTAGAATTGAAAGGCTCCTTAGGGACATTTCCTTGGAGCTCATTAGTTTTCCCTGTAGAAATATAAATATCCACAAAATCTGGAGCTAATTAGTAAGCATCTGAATTTACACTAGATCCTACATGTTGTGTTAATACAAGTTACCATTGTATTATTGCTATATCATCATCCTTCCCTACTTGAAAATGGGTATGAGAAAATGAAAGAAAGGCACTAAAGCAAAATGTCTTATCTTTTTAGGCATTTAATCCTAGTGGTGAGGGTAATATCTGAACTCTTCCATTCAATAAAAGCTTGAAGTTTATAAGAGCACTTGAATTTGTGGTAGGTTGATTGATAGGGCTATTTCAACATAGAAATATCCCTAATAAGAACTAGAGTTTAAAATAGACTATATGGCAGTTATGATGTTTCAATGGCTATTGAGGAATTTTCTATTCTAAAGAAGAATCAATTCGGAGAATCTTCAATCACATCAGTAAAGCTGTATGTTCAACCTAATACTTAGTGTTACTTGTCCGACATTTATTATGAATAGGCTGATAAGATATCCAAACATATCTAAAGATATTTCAATAATATCCCAAACTGATGTGGATACATGGGCCAAGAATTGGAACTGTAGGACAAGTTAGGTTTGTCTGAGTTATAGTTCAATGTATAAACTCCTGGCTAAACAAAGGCTTCAAAAATATCCAAAAACAATGGGGCTGGGAAGGTGGCTCAGTGGTAGAGTCCTTACCTTGCATGCATGAGGCCCTGGGTTCAATTCCCCAGCACCACATATGCAAAAAGAAAAAAAGCCAGAAGTGGTGTTATGGCCCAAGTGGTAGAGCACTAGCCTTGAGCTGAAGAAGTGAAGGACAGCGCCCAGGCCCAGAGTTCAGGCCCCACGACCAGACCTCCCCCCAAAAATATTCAAAAACGAACTTTACAAACTTTAGGGGGGGGATATGAGAAGGGATGGCAAGGAGAAACAAAGGAGGAGGCAACATTGCTTGATAAGACATGTACTCCTTATCTTTCCCATGTAATTGTAACCCCTCTGTACAGCATTTTCACAATTAAAAAATTTATACAGAATACCTCTAAGTAAAGTTCAGAACAATTGTATCTGTATAATTCTTTTTTGTTGTTGTTCTTTTTTGGTAGTGTTGGGTGTATCCGTTGGAAAAGAACAGGCCTAACAGTGCCTTCCAAATTCTATAAGCTACCAAAAAGGCACCATAATTGACATGAGGGATGCTTCTTTTTTTTCTTTTTCATTGTTTTTTATTGTGAAAATACTGTACAGAGGGCTTACAATTACACGGACAAGATAATGAGTACATTTCTTATCAAGAATTGTATCTTACTCCTTTGTTTCCACTTCCCATCCTATCATGCCCCCTGTATAATTCTTCTAAGGTCAGGATGAAAGTGTTTGTTCCCAACATTTAAAATCAACAGGATATGTTGAACTCATGGATCCAGAATTTTATGGCTTCACATTCATATTTCAAAAATTTTATCAATATGACTTCACCAAAACTCGGTTCTTATTGAACTTGTCTATGTCCTCTTACTTTTCAAATCCAGGTGGCATATTTCCTTGAATATCTTCCTGCAAATTCTTTCCTTCCTTTACTTCTGAAAATCTTTTATTACTTTTTTGTTTCCTAATTTATTGCTTTCTTCCAATCTTGTCCACACTGTTGCTCACATTGCTCACACTTGTGTCCGAATTTCCTTTTTCTCTTCCCTTCAATAATACCCCCAATTTTATTATTGTTTTTCATATTCCTGGCTGTACACATTTTGATGATGTCTAAACAGACCTATTTTGTATCTGTTTAATATAAATTTTAGAAATATCAGAGAGTTTTTTCCCCTAAATCAATCATTTCCACCTGTGGTCCTTATTGCTAAATATATCACTAATATAGCTGTCAGCTATATTAGTGATATATATATATATATATATATATATATGTATATTGTGGAAGCACTTTAGATTTCTTCTTACCACTCTGCCTCTGCCCATTAGATAAGATGAATTATCAAAATTTTCTCAGTAAAGTGTTTTTCTTTTCAATCACAACATTGTCATTATCAGGATACACTGTGGTCATCATCATCTTCACCAAAATTATTATTAGCATCGTAAGTGCTAACTTTTGAAAGTCTGATATGTATCTATGATTTTTGGTTATGAATCTATGATTCTATGTTTTTTGGTTAATAATTTTAATGTTACCACTGTGGTTGAATCCATATTAAAATTTTGAGCAAATAAAGAAACAAAAAACGAAACCATAAGAAGTAGTTTGACTATGTGCATAAGACAAATTATGGAATAGATTTTTGAAGTATTGCAAATTCCTAACCAGTATGATATAACTTCCTCTCTCCCCTCCACTTCACACAAATTTTTAAGTTTGAACAGAATTATTTCATGTAATATAATATAAATATTACTACAATATCATGTGTATATCTTAAATTTCCTTGAAAGTAATAAACTACATTCTATTGAAATATTAGTGATTTATTGCTAGGAAAATTTTGGAAAAGTAGACTATATCTTTGGAAAGATAAAATCAAAAATAGTAGCATAAAAGTTATAAAGAAGTCTTTCTTCAGAAATATGTATATATATATATTATGTATAGAAAGATATACATTTTTAGAGATTATTTGTCATCAGAAATATATACATATATCAAAATATATGTGTAGAACATTGTACATTATAGTGAAACAAAAATCTTAAAACATAATTAAAATTTACAAAATACATCAAACAAAATGCCAGTGACTCACGCCTATTATTCCAGGTATTCTGGGTAATGAGATCTTAGAATTGTGTTCAAAAATAGCCCAGAGAGAAAAGTACTTGTTAGGGGCTGGGAAGGTGGCTCAGTGGTAGAGCACTTGCCTTGCTAGCCTGAGGCCCTGGGTTCGATTAGTCAGCACCACATAAACAAAAAGAAAAAAGCCGGAAGTGGCACTGTGCCTCAAGATATAGAGTGCTGGCTTTGAGCATAAAAATGCTTAGGGACAATACCCAGACTTTACAAACTACAACAGCAAAATATATCACATTAATTTCACAAAAGCATCTTTTAACTGCTGTGAACTTTTTTTTTTTTTTGGTCTGATCATGGGGCCTGACCTCTGGGCCTGGGAGCTGTCCCTCAGCTCTTCAGCTCAAGGCTAGCGCTCTACCACTTGGGCCACAGCTCCACTTCCGGCTTTTTTCTTTTTGCTTATGTGGTGCTGAGAAATCGAACCCAGGGCCTCATGCATGCAAGGCAAGTGCTCTACCACTGAGCCACCTTCCCAGCCCCTATGCAAACAATTTTTTAGAGACATGAATACATGCCCCTGGAAAATGTTAAGTAAAATGTATAGAATATTTACAACTATGTTAAAGACATGACTATTTAGATATTTTAAGATATTTAGGTAATAATTACAAATTAAGAATAATGATAATATATTGAGACTGGTCTTTTATTCTATTTTACAATAATAATTAAATTATATTTGTAATGATTATATAAAAATACTCTTGTTTGGTATTTGAATTATAATAAGTGATAAACATTTTTAAATGATTTCCATAGGAAAGGATCATTTTCTTAATGGTATCAATTCTTTTGTAATTTCAAAACAATTAAGAAAATTATTCCAAGGTCTGTTTGCTTTAAGACTACATTTGTTTTGTTGTTCAAGGGTTCATATGTTGGTAGAAATTAAAATTCCAAAATTTCAATGGATGTTGGCATTCAGGAACATCTTCATAGATACTAATATTGGAGTCCCTTAACTGGAATTGTTTTATTTCATTTGTTATTTTCACAAATAAATCAAGATGATTGTTTATTTTGTATATATTCACTGCTTTTGGCTCTTATCTTGAGAATACTTTTTTTCTTAGGAAAGTAGAGAAAAGCAATTGGATTGAGCAAGTAACATATGGCTTTCATAAAATGCAGATGCATAGATTTGGGTCTCCTCTCATTTGCTAAAAGTTTCTTCCAGAAAATGTTATCAATTACTTATAAGTGATGCATAATTCCTAGTTATTCCAGTTATCACATACAGTTTTTGATTGAGTTATCTCTGTGTAAACTAAAAAAAAAAAACAGATAAAAAACCTAAAAATAAACAGAAATCACATCTTTGTTTTAAAAGCTATAGTTTACGAAAAGTTTTTACCCAACACCAAAAAAACATCCTTTTAGGTATTCTGCAATTTGTGTGAAGTATATTAAACGATAGTTTTTTTCTGACATAAAATTCACATGCAATATATTATCTCCTTTTATTCTATACATTTTAGTGCTTTGGAAGTGAATGGTACAATCATAGGTTTTCCAAGCCTAATTTACACAAACTTAACATTTCTTCAAATAGAAATGCTGTAAATTTTAGAACAGACATTAAAATAGATATAAAATTAAGTTACAGGAATTGGTCTAGCATACATCCTCGATAGTGTGTTTTTTCAAAATTTTTACAAGATTGTTCTGACTGACCTGTATTCTTTGAATTTATACATAAGTTTATTGAGCAGGAGGACCAATATTATACAGAGATATCTAGATGTTTGATAGTCACCCATATTCTGCACCTTGTGAAAACACAAGGCCCAGATATATTATATAGAAAAATGTCTTTAGAGAATGTTTGAAGCAACTAAAATTAATTTAGGAATGAGTTAAGATTTAGATAACGTTGTAGCATAATAAAGCTTAATAATAACGACTTGAGCTGTACTACAGACGAGAGTTGGAGGGGATAGAATGATGGACCACATAGGAGCAGTATGTCATTTTTATTGTGTTTCAACAAACATAAAGACTTAAGAGAAGAAAAGGAAGAAAATAATCAAAGTGTCCTGAATCAAGATTCTTTTTAATCCACCTAACAGTGTGGACTGAGTCAGAGAAGGTGGGAAAAAATAAAGCATTGTAAAGAAATTGTAATAGGAATATGATAATTAATTTCCAAAGAAATAAGGGAAAGAATAGGTAAACTATAAAGGCAAAAAGAATGAAGAGAGAAAAAAAGGAATGTAAAACCTTTATCAATAACAAACACAAGAGTTTGGAAGTAGAAAGGCAGTGGAAATATTCTAAATAACAATAAAATAATAATGAAAATTGCTGACGTGGATAGAATATGGATCACATTTTATCATATATAATTTAAAAAAACATACTAGGAATGAAATTTTAAAAGTTATAATTTAAAACACTACTTAAATTATAGCTGGACAGTACAGTTCAGTGGTAAAACCTTGGCCTAGCATAAGTGAAACAATGGTGTGATCTCCCAAGCATTACAAAGTACTCACAAAGCACATACACACACAAACCACATAAACACACACAGATACACCCCCCCACATACACACATTTGGAATCTTGATATTATATCATATTAAACAGAGGAAATTATCACAAATAGTAAAAATAGGTTAATATATATAATAATATGTCTCGTACTATTTAAAAGTTTCATAGAAATAAAATAGTCACCATATACTTCGATTTCTATAAATTAAGTAAATTGAAAATTAAGAAATAGAAGACAGGAGAACCTTTGCAAACAAGTTTTAAATAAACATTTTGAAACATGTATCCTTATATTTTGACAAAATATTGATGTTACTGTTGTTTAAACTCAAGATTTAGAATATGATAACTAGATGCTCTATATCTCTAATCATTTCACCCTGGATATTTTTAAAAGGTCTCATAGTTTCTCAGGCTCTCCCAAATTACAAACCCTATTTGCATTTTCTACCATAGCTAGAAAATGGAAGCCACAAATCGCCATGCCCAGTTCAAACTTTTTTTTATATTCAAGTTCAAATATTTACAATAAAGTGACCAGGTAATGAATCCTTTCTTAATAAAGTGTGCTTCTTGAAAAAACAGTAGTTATTTGTTACCTGGAAAAATATGTTTAGAACTTTAAGAAAATAAATTTATTTAAATTCACCAACCGTATAAAAATTAAGAAAATAATTTTAAATATTCACATATTAAATATTTTTAAAGCAAAATATATGTATCTGAATAAATTACATGTGTAGAAATCATGCAAAATTAAATTAACTACTCCTACAACTCTCAAAAAAAATTTCCTTAACGATAGAAAAGAAAATAAGTAATTAGGTTCAAATTTTGAAATTTCAAATACAAAATGAAGTTTACTCTGTAGTTAACTGAAGTAACTGTAAACCCTCTGTATATCAATTTTATAATAAAAATGCATGAACAAAGAAAGCAAAAGGACCCACTGATCAATAGCAACAGCAAAAGCTGTTTTTGAGTATACAAAAAAAAAATCGATGTCGCGGATTACAATGTTCCTTCCATAAGAAATATACTCATTAACTTACTTAAGTAACTGTAACCCTTCTGTACATTACCATTACAATAAAATTAAATTGAAATTAAAATAAATCAAATAGTATACCAATTAAGCGTTCTTAGAAGCCATTTTTTAAAATCTTTATAAAAATCTGCCCCAAGTACCCAAGGAATATATTTCAATGATACATTTAAATACTTAAACTTCATAGAAGCAAAAAGTTTAAAAACTGTTACATAGTAAAGTAATAAACCAGAATATATTACTATAATAATCATTGGATGAATTTTTAGTGGTAGTCAAATATGTAAAAATGAGGCAATTTGCCATTCGTTTGAACATAAGCAAGAAAGAATTTTCTAGGTCTTTTTAAATATATTGTAAATTTAATGAAGAAACTATTCTGTCACATCATATGATAATCAGATAAAGATAATATTGAAGCAAACAACATATTGTACTATGTTTTTGGATGTTAATGTGTATACTTATTCTGGTTGTGGGAAATTGTGGGGATTTCAATTTGGGGTATTGTTCTTGCTAGGCTGTCATCATATCAGTGGTTAATTTTAGGATAGGGGTTCTCTTTCCACAAGAACATGCACTTGATCTGTCCTTTTAGCGTTCCCATCATCAATGGCATCAGAGTTGCACAACAACTTGTCTAGTTTCCTACCTTGGCTGGCCTAGATCCGCAGTCCTTCCAATCTTAGTCTCTAGATAGTGCAGGATGGTGGAAATGATCCAATGCACCCAGCTATAGATTGAGAAGGAAGTCCATTAAAATTTGGCCTGGGTTCTGTTCTCAAATCTCCTAAGTAGTTAAGAGTACAGATAGGAGCCCCTGGTGCCAAGCAGTGACAGTATTTTTAAAGAAATTAGACATATATATGACTTAGGCTTGTGATTACCTCAGAAAAAGAATAAAAGAGCAGTGAAGCATAGAAGACAGGCAGAATTTTAACTAGCTACTCAGAGGCTGAATCAGCTTAGCTAGCTACTCAGGAGGCTGAGATCTGAAGACCACTGTTCAAAGCCAGTCCAATCATGAAAATACATGCAATTATCTCCATAAATCCAGAAGTGTAGCAGTAGCTCAAGTGGTAGACCACTATCCTTGGGCACAGAAGCTTAGGGATAGTGCCCAGGCACTATCAAGCCTCGGGAATGATGAATGCATCCATGAGCACATGTGCGTGTTTGTACAGGCACGAGTGTGCACACACACACACACTCTCTCTCTCACACACACACACACACAAATGAGTATTTCAATACAGAGTTCTTTATTTTTTCTCCTTGCTGTACTTTATTTCCCTGTATTAGTTCACCAATTAACAAAATCAGCTAAGCACCTATTTACATACAACTCATCATGTTTCTCTAAAGTCTGCTCTCTTTTTGGAAACCTGCTTTCATTTCACCCAAAAGTCAATTATTCAGGAGGTCAATTCATCTCCCTAAACTCTTCAGTGTTAGATGCTTGTTTAAGGTTCTTCCTAGCAATATGACTGTGTGAAATCCTGCATCAAGCAGCATATTTCTTTCACTAGAGGGGAAGCCTCTGTCAAACAATTAATAATAGGTTTTTCTCCTCCTGACAAGCATCTGTAGTTTTATTATCTTTATATAATTTATGATCTGTCTGTGTATGTCAAAGACTGCTGTGAAAATAAAAAGACTCTTCTCAGCACTAAGCATTCATATACCATTCATAGATATGAAGGTGTTTAAATATTACTGAAATTGCCTTGGAGTAAATAATGTTCACCTTGACTATATTGAGAAGAAGAATTGGTTTCTCAGCACTTTAGGTAAGAACTTGAGTGAAAGAAACAAAAGGAAAAATGAGGAACAACTCAACACATACATTCAAATGAAACAAAACAAACCAAGAAAACACAAATTAATTCAATACTCAAGAACCTGCAGGAAATGCAAAATTTTTTGAAAAATCAGCTATGATAAGCTTATGAAACTCCTGACTATGTGGGAGTGTACTGTTGTGAGGATAGTGGTTAAAGCCCCGACTGGACAGAAAGATCTGTACACAATGCCAAGACCTGTTATCCTAAATTCCAGGAAGAATAACATAAAGTGGACTGAGCTCAAGATCACACACAAGTAGGAAGCCAGATTCTATCTGAAAATTAATCAGGATAATTTAGGGCTGGTGGCATGACAAAGTGGTAAGAACACCCATTTAGGAGACACAAGTCACTCAATTCAAACTCTAATATTATGGGTATTAAAGAAAAAAGCTATGATTTTAAATAATTGGAATAATTGTAAGATTTGAGTTTTTAACTGGAGAAAAATCAATGAGATAGAGTGAACCCACCTTGCAATGCTTTCTACTTAGGTGATAATGTTATGTGGTACTCCAGACATAACAGAGTTACCTTGCAAATGAACATGGATGTGCATTTGGGTGATGGAAATACTCTACTTACACAGGTGTAAATTAAATAGATATTCTTTGGCAGATTGTAGTTCTTGAACTAAGAGCCTGGGTGATGTCCCTGAGCTTTTTCTGTCAAGGCTACCACTCAACAAATTTGAGCCGCAGTTCCAATTTTGATTTTCTGGTAGTTGTTTGGAGATAAGAGGCTCATGGACTTTCCTGCCAAGGATGGCTTCAAACCATGATTATCAGGTCTCAGCCTCACGAGTAACCAGGATTTCAGGCATGATCCGTCGATATTTTTAATAATTTAGTAAATTGTACAGTTACAGAATGTATAAATTATCATTATAAACTTCACAATATATGTGTGTATGTATATATCAATGCATACAAATAGAAATATTTAAACATATTTGTGTATCTACAATAAATTTATGAAATCATCCTTGATTATAAAATAAAATGGAAACAAACCATAATCAGGAGGGGCTGGGACGGTGGCTCAGTGTTAGAGGGCTTGCCTTTCATGCTTGAAGCCCTGGGTTCGATTCCTCAGCACCACCTAGGCAAAAAGAAAAAAGCCATAAGTGGTGCTGTGGCTCAAGTGGTTCAGTGCTATCCTTGAGCTGAAGAGCTGAGGGACAGAGTCCAGGCCCAGAGTTCAGGCCCACGACTGGACGAAAACAAAGGGAATTGTCACATGTTACTTGTTTTTGACTGGAATATGAATTGTGAGAATCAGTTTGGGAAAAACCATCTTTACTTTAACAAAATTGATATTGGCTATTAATTCTAATCCATTTATTTATCCATACTGTGCATCCTCAGATATGAGTGTCAAAATCAAACCACACTTTTTTGCCTTTGTATTTTAATCACCTGTTATAATTTAGGGGATAGATGAAGTAATGACATAAAGATTAAAATAATAGTAAGTGAGGTTATGAGTTAGATCTGAAAAGGATTGTAAATATTCCAATAGCTAATTAAATTGCATTTTTCTTACTTTTACTCTATTGACACGTCCCTCATTCCCACATTAAGAAAGTACATAGAAGGTTATCACTACATTTTGTGTAAACTTATGACAAAATGTATTGAAAGAATATGGGCACAGTGTTTTTTGCTTATTGAGACCTGTAGGTGGTAGTTGTGTTTTTGAGGAGTTGCAAAAAGTTGTGATGGAGATGGAGGGAGTGATGTGCTTTTCTGGAAAATTGGCTAGAGGATTGCTCCCAGAAAGATAGTCATGAATTCTTCCAAAAAGTTAGATCCCTTTGGAGTTGATTCTGGTGCAGGATGATATATAAGGATCTAACTTTAGTATTCTACAAGTAGTTAACCAATTTTGCCAGCACCATTTACTGAAGAGGCTGTCTTTCTTCCATTCTATTTTTTTAGCTCCCTTATCAAAGATTAGATGGCTATAGGTCTGTAGGTTCATTTCTGGGTTTTCAATGCTATTCCATTGGTCCTGAGGTCTGTTCCTGTGCCAGTACCAAGCTGTTTTGATTACTATGGCTTTATAATAGAGTTTGAAATTTGGTATTGATATTCCTCCAGCAGTGATCTTTCCATTGAGGAGCGTTTTTGCTATTCGGGGTCTTTTATTGTTCCATATGAATTTTTGGATTGTTTCTTCTATTTCCTTGAAGAATAAGGTTGGAATTTTGATAGGTATCACATTGAATTTGTAGATAGCCTTGGGAAGTATTGCCATTTTCACAATGTTAATCTTTCCAATCCAGGAGCACGGGAGTTTTTTCCATTTTCTAACTTCTGTTCGATTTCCTTTTTCAAGTTTTTAAAGTTTTCATCATAGAGGTCCTTCACTTCTTTGGTTAAGTTAATTCCTAGGTATATGATTTTTTGTGGGGCTATTACAATTGGAGTTGCTTTCTTAATTCAGCCCCCCTTTACTCATTGTTGGCATATAGAAAAGCCATTGATTTGGGGGCGTTAATTTTATACCCTGCTACTTTGCCAAACTTTTGAATCAGCTTGAGTAATATGGGAGTGGAGTCTATGGGATTCTTTAGATACAAGATCATGTCATCTGCAAAGAGGGCGAGTTTTATTTCTTCTTTCCCTATTTGGATCCCCTTTATGTCTGCATCTTGTCTTATTGCTGTAGCTATGCATTCTAACATTAAATTGAAGAGAAGCAGAGAGAGGGGACATCCTTGCCTTGTTGCTGAGTTAGAAGGAAATGGCTTTAGTTTTTCACCATTAAGTATAATGGTGGTTGTAGGTTTGTCATATACAGCCTTTATTGTATTGAGGAATGTTCCATGTATTCCTAATTTTTCCAAAACCTTCATAATAAAGGGGTGTTGTATCTTGTCGAACGCTTTTTCTGCATCTCTTGAGATAACCATGTGGTTCTTATCCTTGCTCCTGTTGATGTGATGAATAATATTAATTGATTTGTGTATATTGAACCAGCTTTGCATCCCTGAAATGAATCCTGTTTGATCATGGTGTATGATTTTTTGGATGAATTGCTGAAGTCGATTGGCCAAAATTTTGTTGAGAAATTTTCATCAATGTTCATCAAAGAAACGGGTCTATGGTTCTCTTTTTTGATGAGTCTCTGCCTTGTTTTGGGATGAGGGTGATGATGGCTTCATAGAATGTGTTCGGTAGTGAACTTTCTCTTTCAATTCCACTGAAATGTTGGAGGAGTATTGGTGTGAGCTCTCGGAGTAAAAGCAGACACTCTGAAAACATTACAGGATGGAATAGGAGAAACCCTAGGTCTCCTTTGCACAGGCCAAGTTTTCTTGATAGAGACCCGGAAACACAACAAACTAAGAAAGGTTGGACAAATGGGATTTCAGGAAGTTGCAGAGCTTCTGCATGGCAAAGGACATAGCTAGCAAGATCAATAGAAAGCCCACAGATTGGGAGAAGATCTTCACTAGCCATACAACGGAAAAGGGTTTCATATCTAAAATATGCTTGCAACTCAAAAAATTACATCCCCCAACAACAAATCCTCAAAGAAACAACTGCCCAATAAATAACTGGGCAAATGACTTAAAGAGAAACTTCTCTGAAGAAGAAAGAAGGATGGCCAATAGACACAGGAAGAAATGCTCAACCTCCCTAGCCATAAAAGAAATGCAAATCAAAACAACATTGAGGTACCACCTCACTCCAGTTAGAATGGCAAAAATCAAGAACTCTAATAACAACAGATGCTAGAGGGGATGTGGACAGAAGGGACCTTACTGCATTGTTGGTGGGAATGTAAACTTGTTCAACCACTTTGGAAAGCAGTATGGAGGTTCCTCAAAAGACTCCACATAGAGCTCCCCTGACACAGCAATCCCACTTTTGGGCATTTACCCAAATGTTTACGAACAAGACCACACTAAAGCCAACAGCACAACTATGTTTATTGCAGCATTATTTACCACAGCTAAGATATGGAACCAACCCAGATGATCCTCAGTAGATGAATGGATCAAGAAAATATGGTATATATAATCAATGGAATTCTATGCCTCCATCAGAAAGAATGAAATTTCCCCATTTGTGAGGAAATGGAAAGGCTAGGAAAAAATTATATTAAGTGAAGTAAGCCAAGCCCAAAGAAACATAGGTCCCATGGTTTCCCTTATTTGCAATAGCTAGTATATATATGAGTCAAGAAGAAAAGATCAGATAATGTAATGTTAGGAAAATGAACCCTAAGATACGTATTTAAATGTTTTTTTCTTTCATGCATTTGTATCTAAAGTATTTATAAGATTATTTCTTTGTTGCTTTCTATGTCCCTCCCCCACAGTATAACCCCTGCTTTCACTGTATTTGATGTTGGATAATTTGTGGAGAGGAAGTGGAAAAACAAGTCGTTTAAATAAGAATACTGGTGGACCCGTTGCAACAATGAGAAGAACAAGTTGTCATGTAGAAAATGAACTTTACAACTTTGGTGGGTGGTTGGGGAGAATCGGTTGGGGTTGCGGGGCAGGGGGTGGCTGGGAAGTGATGGGAAGGATAAACAAAGGAGAAGGCAACAATGCTTGATAAGAAAAGTACTCATTATCTTGTCCATGTAATTGTAACCCCTCTCTACATTATTTTCACAAAAATTTACAGTACAATCACTTTCACAATCATGTTCACTGTTGCATTATTCCCCTTAGCAAAGTTATGGAAACAGACAAGATATCCTTTGGCAGAGGCATGGTTAGAGAAGTGTGGCACATATCCACAATTGGATGGCACCCATCCAATATGAAGACTGTTACATCATTTGCAAAGAAATGGATAGATCTAAAAATATGTTAAGTAAAGTAAACCAGAACCAGACACACAAAGGAACCATGTTCTGTCGCTTATTTGGAAGCTAGACCTTTAGGCAAAAGTATTACACAACTTTTCACAACAGAATTAACCAAAGCATTCTCTTTTCAGAGGAGTATTTAAGAAGTGTAATTTCTTATAAAATTGAACTTTTAATCTAAAAAAATGAATACCAGGAAACTATCACTTGGAAGTTGTGAAGGGAAGTCAAAGGGAAGGAATAAAGAGAGTTATAGAGGAAGAGGGTGAAGGCATAATATTCAATGCGGATAGTATGAATCTAGAAAAAATGAAAATGGGGTGAGCTTTGGAAGGATGTGGGAATGTAATGTAAACATCTCTTGTACTTATAAACTGATTTGTTGAATGGAAATTCCTTCGTACCACTATTTAATTAAATACAATTAAAAACAATGGAGACATCTGATCTTAAACTGCATTCTCTTAAACCATGAGAAAATATAATAGTTTCCTCTTCAGAAATTTTCTTTGCAGGTTTTTTCCTCATAATGACAGGAAAGTGAACAAAGCAATGAATATCAATACATCACATTGTATATCCTAAATAGACACAATATAAATATCACATGAAAAATGTTAGAATTCATCACATGATAAAATAACAGGTAGAAAGTAGCAAATGTTGATTGTTTTTCCAAGTACTTTAGGTTATCTAATTTAATCCTCAAAATAATTAAATAAATTAGAACTACTTTTATTTTTAATTATCAGATGATGATATTGAAGTCTTCAGAGTTGGAATTACTAGTATAACATTGCATACATGGTAAGTGTTAGTCTACGCCCCATTCCTACCATATCAAATTACCTCATTCTATTTTATGACTAAAACACCAGCACTTAGTCTATTAATTCTAGGAAAATTTCCCAAAATAATTGTGGACACTCAAAATATTTCACTTTATCTTTGTTAGAAAATAGGTAACTACGCCGGATGTAAAGCATCCTAGAAGCCACATTTAGGTAGATGGAATATTGGAGTCTTTATTACACAGTTAGCAGGCTGCTGGCCACCCATTTTTACAAAGGCCTGAAGCCCCCAAACACACAAAACACGGTTAGGAAACAGTCTAGAGAGGAAAGAAAGAACAAAAATACCAACAAACCAATTCAACTCCAATGGAGAGTTGAATTGTGATGCCATGATGACTGGAGATGAGTCAGAAGACAAGACATGACCACAGTGACACATGTGGCATGACATAATGGTGGCTGGGCTGGGCCTAAATAGGGTCTCAGCAGGGGACAGGTCCACAGGTTACTAAATCTGCCAGTCCAGTGCCTGGGACTGGTAATTTCTATCAGCCAAGTGCTCACCCCTGCCTCCAGGGATCTTGGAATATCCATCACCTGGGAGTCAGATGATGATGGAGGCATTTTCCTTCCCCCGGCATGAAGACAAGATACGAGACCCTATCATCCACCATGTGGCCAATATGGCACCAGTCAGATCTGACCTCCTTATCTCATTCCCCACTTTTTTTCTTATGTACATTAAGTCATTGAAGTTTTTTCTGTAAGAGATCTGAATTTTTCCCTGGGCTGTTACCTTCTGCAATTTTTTAATTTATATATGTATATATATATATATATATATATATATATACACATACATATATATACATACATATATATATATATACATACATATATATATAAATAATTTTTATTGTGAAAATGCAATACAGAGGGGCTACAATTACACGAGCAAGGTAATGAGTACATTTCTTATCAAGCATTGTTGCCTCCTCCTTTGGTTTTCCCCTACCATCCCTTCACTCCCATCTCCACCACTATACCCTCACCCCCGGTGCCAAAGTTGTAAAGTTTGCTTTTCAACATAGGATTTTGCACATCTCATTGTTGCAATAGGTCCACCTGTATCCCTAGTTAAACAATTTGTTTTTTTTCCTTTCCCCTCCCCAAAATATACCAACATCAAATACAGTGAAAACAGGGCTTATACTGTGGGGGAAGAGACATAAATGCAACAAAACTATCACCTTATAAATATGTTAGAAACAATAGCAAGAAAGAAAAAACTACTTGTGTCCTTATCTAGTGAAGTAAGCTGGGCCAAAGAAACATAGATCCCATTGAAGTACCCGATTTCGGGTGCCCCTCACAGACCACCAGGCTCTTTGCAAACAGCAAAGAGTCGTTTATTGAAAGCTCGAGCTTGGTCCTCTGCACACTTGGTAACCGGTGATGCTAAGAGGCCCCGAGCACAAAATTAGAACAGCTTTTATAGTATCGAACAAACAAGTTTAGGGGGTTTCCACAAAAGCAAGTCCACAAGTTCAGGGGGTTTAAGTCCACCCTGACCACACTTGCCTTTTTCTGATGGAATACTTAGGGAACTGTTCTTTTCCTTAAGGATGGGCAGGGTTGGTGGCAACCTGGGGTTTGTCTGAGAACTTTCTCTTTGGTGGTTACTCTGAGGGCAGCACAGCTCAGGAGGTTTGATCTTAAAATGGAGTTACTGTAGCTCTTCACCATGGTTTCCCTTATTTGCAATAACTAGTATATGTCTGAGACAAGCTGAAAAGATCAGATAAGATGATGTTAGGTAAAATGAACCCCTCCTGTAATTTAAGAAGTCTCCAACAGTTATGCCCTGTATCTGCTCAAAGCCCTAATTTGGGAATTTAAACTATCCCACACATTTTACAACCCACTTAGATGACTGGCACATTCTTGCCCAATTATGAAGCAGACAAACATTTAGAAAGGCATGATTACAATTTACTTTCTCATGACTTCCTGGCTCTGATCAATTTCTTTGGGGGGGGTCCAGTCGTGGGGCCTGAACTCTGGGCCTGGGTGCTGTCCCTCAGCTCTTCAGCTCAAGGCTGGTGCTCTACCATTTGAGCCACAGTGCCACTTCCCTCTTTTTTCTTTTTTCTTATGTGGTGCTGAGGAATCGAACCCAGGGCCTCATGCATGCAAGGCAAACGCTCTACCACTGAGCCACCTTCCCAGTCCTTCAATTTTTGAAAGGCCAAACAGGATCTGATACCATCTCTGCCATCTGAGCAGTGGCTTGTAACTGCCTCTGGATGTTTCATCATTGCCAGGGTCCCAGGAGTGTCTTTCTCCATGCTGGGATACACACACCTTGGCATTTTCCTTAATCACTGGACTTCAGCTGGAGAGATGAGCGATAGCGCTCAGGCCCTGAGTTCAAGGCTAGCACTCTGCCAATTTGAGCCCCCAAACAACTCTTCTGTTGACCAATTAGAGATAATCTCACAGGGACCTTTCTCTGCCCAGGCTGGATTTGAACCACAGTTCTCAGATCAACAAGTCTAAACAAAAGGCCATGTTTACTCCAATTAAAAGAAACAAAGATGGTCTTTAGAAATCGTTTTTTAAAGCATGGTCTACCTCGAACTTATTAAGGGCCGAAAGTTATATCTGACAAACTTGTAAGAATCCTTACTCCTTTGTGTGGGCCTGCTGGAACTGTTACAAAAAAAAAAACTATAAGAGCAAACTGAAATAGCAATTAAGCAATTATTTTGGTAATCCTAATTTTTCCTTTTTGCACTTTGAGAAAAATATTAACAATTTAACTTTCAAACTTTATAACCAGGAATTCATCTCCATTTTTTTGCCAGTCCTTGGGATTTAACTCATGGCATACGCATTGTCCTTGAGCTTCTTTTGGTCAAGGCTAGCACTGCTTCCTGCTTTTTCTGAATACCTGGTAGTGAGGAATTGAACTCAGGATTTGATGCATGCTAGGCAAGCACTCTACCACTAAGCCACTTTCGCAGCCCAGCCACATTCCCAGCCCATCCAATCCTAATTTCTTTTTAAGTTCAAAGAATTTTTTTTTTGTTGTTATTGTGAAAATACCATATGTAGAGGTTTCAATTACATGGGCAAGGTGATGAGTACATTTGTTGCCTCCTCCTTTCTTTCCCCTTACAATATCTTCCCACCCTCCCCATCCTCCAACCCCTCCGCCCCCGCCATGGGGGAGGGACATACAAAGCAACAAACAAATCATCTTATAAATATGTTATAAACAATAGCAAGAAAGAAAAACTATTCGAGTCCTTATCTTGGGGTTCATTTAACCTTACATCAACGTATCTGACTGTTTCTGATTGTCTCAGACATGTACTAGTTATTGAAAATAAGGGAAACCATGGGACCTATGTTTCTTTAGGCCTGGCTTACTTCATTTAATATATTTTTTTCCCAAGTCTTTCCATTTCCTAACAAATGGGACAATGTTATTCTTTCTGATAGCGGCATAGAATTCCATTATGCATATATACCACATTTTCTTGATCCATTCATTTACTGAGGATCATCTGGGTTGGTTCCATATCTTAGCTGTGGTAAATAATGCTGCAATAAACATAGTTGTGCTGGTAGCTTTAGTACGGCTTTGCTTGTGATAATTCCACTAAATGACCAAAAGTGGGATTGCTGGGTCACAGGGGAGGTCTATGTGGAGTCTATGAGGAACCCACTTTAAAAACTTGAAAAAGGAATCAAAACAGAAATTAGAAAATGGAAAAACCTCCCATGCTCCTAGATTGGAATGATCAACATCATGAAAATCGCAATACTTCCCAAGGCTATCTAAAAATTCAATGCGATACCTATCAATATTCCAACCTCATTCTTCAGGAAAATAAAAGAGGCAATCCAAAAATTCATATGGAAAAATAAAAGACCATGAATAGCAAAAGCGATCCTTAACACAAAGAACACTGCTAGAGGAATATCAATACCAAATTTCAAACTCTACTACAAAGCTGTAGAAATCAAAACAGCTTGGTACTGGCTCAAGAACAGATCTCAGGACCCATGGAATAGAATTGAAAACCAAGAAATGAACCCACATACCTATAACTTTGTAATCTTCGATAAGAGGGCTAAAAAAATAGAATGAAAGACAGCCTCTTCAGTAAATGGTGCTGGCAAAATTGGTTAACTACTTATAGAAAACTAAAGCTAGATCTTTATATATCACCCTGCATCAGAATCAGCTCCAAATGGATCAAAGACCACAGAGTCAAAGCAGACACTCTGAAAACATTACAGGATGGAATAAGAGAAACCCAGGTCTCCAAAATTTTCCTAACAGAGACCTAGAAATACAACAAATCAAAGAAAGGTTGGACAAATGGGATTGCATGAAATTGCAGAGCTTCTGCATGGCAAAGTACATAGCTAGCAAGATCAACAGAAAGCCCACGGATTGGGAGAAGATCTTCACTAGCCATACAACGGACAAGGGTCTCATATCTAAAATATACCTGGAACTCAAAAGTTAAATCACCCAACAACAAACCTTGAAGAAACAACTGCCCAAGAAATAAGTGGGCTAAAGTCTTACCAATCCTAATTTAAGCCTTTTATTAATCTCTGCTTTAACATTTTATACTTTAGTTTTCATTTGTATTTTGAAAACTCCTTTGAAATCTTGAGGATATGTACCACTATTTCCTCTTGGCTACTCATTTTAAAACAGATATACATTAAAAACTTTTGAACTCAAATGACCATTTTTTGTTAATGCAAGAATTAATCACCAGTACTGTACCAAGAAGCTAGACTTAACACCTATATGCTTTTTTATTTTTTTGGTGGGGGGTGTCTGGTTGTGGGCCTGAACTCTGGGCCTAGGTGGTGTCCCTCAGGTCTTCAGCTCAAGGCTAGAGCTGTACCACTTGAGCCACAGTGCCTCTTCTGGTTGTTTCTTTTCTGCTTATGTGGTGCTAAAGAACTGAGCCCGGGCCTCATGCATGCAAGGCAAGTGCTTTACCACTGACCCACCTTCCCAGCCCATCTATATGCCTTTTAAAAAAACATATCCAATTGCAGAGTATCAATGAAAGCAAATCATATACTAATAAATTTTCTAACCATATTTTTAAGGCTTTTTCAAAGTTAATACATCCAAGTGGCAGTTTTAGGAATACCAATCAGATCATGACATCACTCATTTTTACCATTATGTTTCCTGTGTCTGTCTGCAAGAGAAAGGGACAGGACAAAGATTGGTCATACAGCCCCTCCTAAGGAATGTGCATGCACCCAACTCTTCAGGGTTAGTTGAACTACCTTTGTGCCAGCTTGCCCTCTTCTACCATGCGTGGACTCCCCCCAGGGTCTGTCCCAACCTGCATGACTGGCTGAGCTGCACGTCTGCCTCTACATCCCTCACCTCAAAAGACAGTTCTTCTATTAGAGTCTAAGTTTTTCCCTTTTTTTTTCTTGATTCTTGAATGAAATAGTTTCAGACAGAACAGGTAAAGTTTTAGACAGAACAGGTAAAATCTTTGACAGTGTTAAATAAACCTTTATATTTAAATTTCTAATAGTATCCCCAAGTTTTAGCAGAGGGAACTAAATCCCAAACAGCCAATGCCTTTTTGTTGAGTCAGATAACTTGATTACAGTGTAAACAACCTTTGCATTTTAAAATACCGAATTTTAAAATACAGATTTTGATTTGTAAATTAAAGAATTCTTAGAAAGTTTAACTAAACTTCCTGTTTAAAACAATACAATAATCCTTTAAGATATTTGGCATACAAATCTGATGACATTCCTTACAGTTTAAACTCTTTTTTTTACAGCATGCTGATTTTCATCTTGAACATGTTCCAACATACTCATACAAAACTTAAAGTGCACAAAAATGAAAATCAGTCCAGAATCTTGATCTAAAGATTTAAGATTTGTAAAACAAAGTGCCTTTGCTGAGCTTCATTTACCCAGGGCTTGCTTGTTTAGCAATGCATTTTACCAATTGGCCTTGTGAATACCTTCAGCTGGAGGAAGGCTAGGTGGGAGTCACCTGAAACTGAACTAGCCTATCTTTTATCCAATTTTCTTTTTAGACAAGAGCATTTTACAATTTTTTAACTGTTCGGACAAGCCAAATGTCCAAACGAGGCTCAAACTGTCTATGCCCTCACCTCCGGCTGCCTCTGCAGGAAAATGCAGCCTGAAGCTTGTAAGGTCTTGCAACCTCCCATGCCCACGTCCTGACTGCTGCAACACAGACAAAACAGAGCAGGTCTATGACCAGGCCCAGACAGAGCTGGAACTTTTATTCCCCCAGAGATGTCCAAATGAACAAAAATAACAGATTCTAATAACTTGAATAATTGTCTGGGTTTTTTTTTTCAGAGAATGGTGAGCTCTGGCGTTTAGGGTACCTGACTTCGGTGACTGAGAGCCCCAAAATAACTCTCTGAACCTAGAAGAGAGGTGTTAGTTTAGAGGAGCTCTCCTGCAGCCATTTTACATTAAGGGAGGGCCAATCTACCTGGCAGAGAGTGCAGAGATGACCTTGGGTAACAGTACTCATATGCCCTGGCTTTTTCCTGAAAATAAGAAAAGGGTTCTAAAAGCATTTCCAAAAGTGATGGATAAAGAAGTTTGGTGCATTTCTACAAAAAGCAAGATATCAGTGATCTCAGAATTAGCTTAAAGAGAAGTTGTTTCTTACTTTTCCTGCTTGGGCCAAATAAGCTTTCCCCTTGGAATTTTATCAGCACCAGAGTGGAGAACTAAGTTTGACAGGAGATTCTCCACCTCATCCCAAGGTTTCTCCAACATCTGGGGTTAGGGTTGTAGACATAGGTTTAACAGGAGATTCTCCATCTCATCCCTTTCTCCATGCTTGTGGTTCTCAGACATTTAGACAGAAATGTCAACTAAAACAGACACAGATAGGTGGCCACACAAACCAAATGGTCAGACAGGCATAAGCAAACAGCAGCAGAAGGCACCTCCAACAGACAGACAGAACAAATAAGAACCCAAGTGAGGCCAGACTCCAGGTTAAGAACCCTAATCTGCCTCCACTGGGGAGAGGCGCATCCCAAACTCCTCCATGGCTGGGAGTTCTGCTGCATCCCACCTCCCCTTCTGCCCCTTCCACTATACCTGGCCAGGCTTTTCAACTTACCTCTAGAGGCTTTTGAGTTCTAAGTTCCTGCTAGGAACTTCTCTCCACAGCTGTCCCCTAGGGAGTGGCTCTTCTGACACCAGTCCAAAGTCCCTGAACTCAAGGCCCAGGGTCCTGGATCTCACTTGGGCCTACATCTATTATATCCTGGATCCAAAAGAGACTTCACGAAACCCAGATAAAAGTGCTAGGAACTTTATTATTATTATTTTTTTATCAAAAAGGCTTTCTTGAATGCTGGGGGTGGGGGGGTGGCGGGGTGGCTAGCTCGGCTTGCCCAGGATGCCGCACAGGGTGGCCACGCTGCCCAGGATGAAGCCCAGGGCCAGGGACAAGGTCTGGTCGAAGGAGCCAGGCAGCTGCTCCACGTGCTGGTTCCGGGTCAGCAGCTGGTCTCGCAGCAGGCCCAGCATGCCCACGATGTTGCCCAGGTGCGTCAGCGTCTGCAGCAGGGCAGCATTCAGCGATGGTGTGGCGGCCGATGGCAAGAGGTTGGCAGGGGCCCAGGGCGATGCGGCAGCTGCGGGAGGGAGCGCAGGGTCAGTGCTGCAGCCCACCCTCCGGCCTCTGACCCTCCGGCCCCGGCCGCCCCTTCCAGCCTCCAGCCCCAATCGCCCTCCCCCCCCCACGCCCCCCCCTTGCCCTGCCGACCCTTTCCCTCTCCCGCGGCCGCCTGCCTACCTGGCTCATCTAGGGCTGGTGCGGGCGCGGAGGGGGCGGGGTGGCGGCCATGCTGTGGGCACCCCGGCCCCGCGGGGCGGCGGCGGGCGCGCTCGTCCGGCCCATCGTCGCCCAGCAGCCCCATGAGCTCGTGGATCTGTGCGTCCAAGGGCCCGGGCGCTTGGCCAGTGGCCTTGGGCACCTTGTTCTTGAGGAACTTGTAGCAGCGAGGACATTTTGCGGGAGTGCGCAGCACCTGCCTCAGGGCTAGCGCCACCGCCCGCGGTGGGGTCCCTGGTGCGTCCTCAGCTGGCGGCAGCATCTCGCCCATGGGATCTGTCGGCGAGGGCAGCACCAGCGGTGGCGGCCGCCTGGGCCGGAGCAGCATCCCAGCGGGCCGCATGGGCTCCGGGGTTGGGGCGGTGCCCGGGGGCCTGCGGGGGCCCGGGGGGTTGCGAGGGCCTGGGGGCTGGGAGACCCTGGGCGGCTGTGGCATCTCGGCTGCCCGCACACTCTCTGCCGAGCTAGGAACTTTATTACTACCACATGGGACCACTTCCTTCCACTGGGAAAGTAGGAACAGCCTTGAGCTCAGGGTAGGATGTGTTTTTATAGGGGTAGATTAGATAGAGTTATATATACAAGCCATGCAAGGCAGGTTTGGCATATTTTTCATTGGTTACAGTTATATGACCTTTAAATTAATTTGTTCTTTATGGTAATATCATATGTAATCATTTGTAATAGGTCACTCATAGTGGGACCACTCAGCGGTGGTCTTCAATTGGTGGGCTTAAGGCCTTGTTACCAAGGCAAGCAAGCAAGGTTATAGAAGCAAAACTTGGCAGAAACATAGCCTTGACTCACAGAAGCATAGGCAAAACATAATCTTGACTTGGTCAGCATGATCAATACTATCAAAGCTATTGACACTACTTTAGAAATTATTTTTATTATAAGCTCCTAACTGCTCTTTAATGCAGCTGGTGATAAGCCTCGGTTGTCAATAGGCTTTTGCAAAGCTGCCAGTTTGGTAAAATTGAGTAAGGGTGCGATGTTCTTTTGCTTTTTTATCAAGGATGGGGAAAGGACAAAAGTTGACTACTGGTCAGCCTTTGTCTGGGGTTTTTCTTTACCAGGAGGTTTTTTCCCTTTATCAATAATTGTGTTTTGTTTTCTGATTTCACAGTTTTGTACCCATGGCTATTCTTTTCCCAGGGAAAAGGGGGTTCAGGGGAGAAAGTAAATTTCTAAGAGCAGGAGGGACTGAGGCCAGACAACAGAAGAAATTTCTGCCAGTGAATAGTAACTTGGATATTACAGAAAACCAAAGATCTGGTGTTTTAGTGCATTAAGCTGTTCACATTGTAATCAAATTATCTGACTTCTCAAAAATGTAAAGGATTATTGCATTATTTTGAAGAAGAACTTTAGTTAATTTTCAAGTTTTTGCTAACACCAAAACTTGATGACTTTTCTTGGGAGTTTAAAACAACTCATTTATGTTTTTACATGATGATGACAGGCAGAAATTTACTGGTAGAACAAACTCCAGAGTTCATTTCAGGGGTTTCACAGAGCAAGGGCACCTGGGACTGAGGAATGTCTCTCAAGGCCTTCCACTAAGTGCGGCCATGTGGCCTGTCCCCTGACACAGGAGTCAGGTCATGACAGGAGTCATCCTGTTCAGGCGAGAATAGGATCTCACTGGGGCATCCAGATGAAGTGGACTGACCCCCTGGACAAAGTCACAGACGCTGACCAGTATCTTAAAAGATAGTTTATTCAATTGACCAGCCAGGGTTAACTCATCTAGGGAATGAGCAGTCCCAAACTCAAATAGCTCAGGGTTTATAAAGGTAAAAAAAATGCATTCTTTTAGAGCAGATTCAAGCAAGGTGGTGTACAGAAGAACTTCGCAGTTATTTTATTTTGCAAGCTCTTAAGTCACAAACATTCCCCAAACAATTAAAACCGTAAGTACTCCTGTAACAATTTCTTGACCTAAAGCAACGGGCAGTTCCTAGTTTGGGGGCCAGGTGTTTTGCTTTTTCAAATCTAGTAATTACAGTAGAAGGAACAGCTAGGGGGTAAATAAGCCTAGTTCTTTCCTCATAACTAGTTGTTCCAGTTCAATCCTGCCTTGCATAGTTTGGCCCTATTCTTAATGAATGAAGTTCCTACAAGAATTGTTTAAGGGCTGGGTGCCTGTGGCTCACACCTGTAATCCTAGCTACTCAGGAGGCTGAGATCTGAGGATCGTGGTTCAAAGCCAGCCCGGGCAGGAAAGTCCATGATACTCTCATCTCCAATAAACCACTAGAAAACCAGAAGTGGCACTGTGACTCAAGCAGTACAGCACTTGCCTTGAGCTGAAGAGCTGAGGGATAGTGCCCAAGCCCAGAGTTCAGGACCCCTGACCAAAAAATAAATAAATAAAAATAAATAAATAAATAAAATAAAGAATCATTTAAGGAAGAAGCTAAGAAAAAGAAAATACAGCTAAGAACAAAAGAGAGCAGCAGAGATTACTAATCTCCATATCTAATAGTTATAAAAAACATGCAAGTTAAAAAAAAAGATTTCAGCCAGGTGTGGGTGGCTCACAACTGTAATCCTAGCAATACAGGAGACTGAGATCTGAGGGTCCTGGTTTGAAGCCAGCCTGGAAAGAAAAGTCTGTGAGGTTTTTTATCTCCAATTAACCTGCACAAAGCCAGACCTGGAGGTATGGCTCAAATGGTATAGCACTAGCCTCGAGCAGAAAAAGCTTAAGGAGGGGCTAGGAAGGTGGCTCAGTGGTAGTGCGCTTGTCTTGCATGCATGAGGCCCTGGTTCCATTCCTCAGCATCGCATAAGTAAAAAAAAGAAATAAGCCGGAAATGGTGCTGTGGCTCAAGTGGTAGAGTGCTAGCCTTGATCTGAAGAGCTAAGGGACATTGCTCAGGCCCAGAGTTTAGGCCCTATGACTGGACCCAAAACAAAAAACAAAAAAAAAAGCTTAGGGATAGTTCAGTCCCCAGTTGAGTGGGGCTCAGTGTCCCAGCTCTGAGTTCACTCTCCAGTATTGGCACCAAAATAGGAATAATATTAATAATTACTTAAGAAGAAACAGGAAATACTTAGGATGTGGTAGATGTTTGAGTCCTGAAGCTCCCTGTTGAGTTGCCTTGTTTCCTTTGTAGTACTGTTGCAGTGGTGTGTGTGTGTGTGTGTGTGTACACAAGTAACCCTATTAGTTATTTTATTGTAACCATTAGAACCCATGAGCAAGAACTATTATAAGAAAACAGAAGTGTTGAACAATACGCTGTAAGCTACAACAGTAGATGGCCAAGCCAGATGGACCCCAGGTATCCTTGATTCTGGACTGTGCACAGTTAACCAATCACAGACAGTATTGGCTCCTTGGTTAAACCCCAGAGAAAAAGCTGCTTTGCTCGGGATGCTGCAAGATAGACTGGCCAAGTGAATATCCTGTGTTGAAACAGGGAGAGGCAAGTCAGTAAGGTGAGGGCTATGCAATACTCTGAAGGAAATGGGCATAAGTGAGAATACCTGTCCTAAAGGGGCTTGTGGTAATAGTCTTTCCCCACACCACCATCCTAGAATTGTCCCTCAGCTTTTTGCTCAAGGTTAGCACTCTGCTACTTGAGTCACAGCTCCACTTCTGGCTTTTTTGTTGCTTTATTGGAGATAAGGAGCCTCACTGACCTTTCTGCCTAGGCTGGCTTCAAAGCATGGTCCTCAGATCTCAGCATCCTGATTAGGATTACAAGCATGTGCCATGGGCACCTATCTATAACGCTGTTCTTAATGGCAGTGGCAGTCAGACAGGGCCTTCATCCGTGTCTTATATGGTCTCATCCTAATAGGTACTGTCCTCAGGCTAGAGTGTAGTGGACTGACTGGAAATCTCAGGCCTGGCCACAGTGACAATTGAGTGAGTTACATTTCTTGAATTTGGATGCAGGCCACCTGCTTTGCTTCTTGGGTTTCTGCTTTCAAGTGCTCTGCTGGACTATACCTGGGGTCTCTGGTGGGATGCCTGGGTGAATGTGGGCACTTTTCAGAATGGCTTAGAAGCAGCTCTTGGTGGCTTTGAAGCTTGGCTTTCATTTCTGGCACGACAGTGCATTGGGAAGGTTCTGGATCCAGAGTCAGGCTTAGCTTTGGGCTCAATCTCTGCCACATGCTAGCTCTTTCTTCCATTCCAGATGAGTCACTGTCCATCTCTAGGCTGCCCTGTCCTGTCTCCTCCACATATACCTGTCTCAGACTTGGGGCCAGGGAACTGATGAAGAAATTCTCTTCAGACAAATAGAGATTCCATGGAAAGAAATTGATCATGTACAGCTGGTTTCTCCACTGGCAGTTGTTCAATTTTTTTTTTTATTGCTAATTGTTTTTTTTTTCTTTGTTTTTCCTTCACCTCCCTTCCCAGCCTCCCCCCTCCCCCCCACCCAATCATACCCCCCTCCCCCCCACACACCGACATTGTAAAGCTGGTTTTGACATGACATTTTGTACTTCTCATTGTTGCAACAGGTCCACCTGAATCCTTAAACGACTTGTTTGTCCCCATCTCCTCCACATGTTATACTGACATCAAATATAGTGAAAGCGGGGGTTACACTGTGGGGGAGGGACATACAAAGCAACAAAGAAATAATCTTATAAATGCGTTAGAAACACATGCATGAAAGAAACGAAAACATTAAAATACATATTTAAGGGATCAAGCGGAAAAGGTCAGATAATGTGATGTTAGCAGTTGTTCAATTTTATTTCCCTTTCATTTTTCTTCCTCTTCTCAGGGATCACTGCCTAAAAGAACTTCATAGCAACTAGACTTAGATGGTTAAATGTAAATTGGAGCTGGCTTCTGAAACTCCACGTGAGTTTCTTCAGGCCTGGAAGATTTTTCAGAGCCCTACGCACCTAATGCATTTTAGACTTTATTTTTATTTTTCACCTATATTTTTCTTCTTGTATTTCTTCTAGATGCCTTTTATTTTCCCTTAGGACTCAAGCATAATTTTCGTTGCTTTTAGGTGTAATTATAGAAGGCCCAACTCATTTCAGTGACAGGAAGATTTATTATTTCACATAATAATAACCATGGTGGGGCAGGGGGTTTAGCCCAGGGTAAGGGTGCCCGCCCGGCGCGTGTGCAAGGCCCTGGGTTCAGTCCTCAGCCCTGGAAAAAAAAATAAAAAAAATAATAAATAACCATAGCACAAGGGAGATGGTAGAATTCATTAATTCAGTGGCTCAGTACTGTCTTCCTTTTTTGTCTTTTGTTTTGTCAGCCATGGGGACTGAACTCTGGGTCTGGGCTTTTTCCCTGAGCAACTCAGCTCAAGGCTAGCACTCTACCACTTTAGCCACAGGGCCACTTCTGATTTTCTGATGGTTTATTGGAGATAAGAGTTTCACAGGTTTTCCTGCCCGGGCTGGCTTTGAACTATGATCCTCAGATCTCAGCCTCCTGAGTAGCTAGGATTACAGGCCTGAGCCACTGGCACCCAGCCTGTCTTCTTATATTTATATTCCTACCATCTTTTGAATTGACCATACTGGGTATATTCTCCACATGCTAAAGTTCATCATCCCAAGTTGGCTGTTGCAGCACCAGACATCCCATGTAAACACAGAAACCAACAGAATGGATGATGAGACAAAATTAGGATTTGTTTGTAAAGAGGACTGAGAAGTGACCACTGAGGTGGTATCAATCCTTGATGAGAAACATGTACCTTTTCTCTTTTGCTTGACAGGTTAAGAACAAATATCTTGTCATTGCATAATGAGATTACATACTGTTCCCTCAACTATTATTTCCTCATTTTATTTCCTTCTGCTCTCTACACTAGAAGGCCAAACAAGACCACTAGCTATTGTCAGAACTACGTACACCTCATTTGTACCTCCTTGTTCTAGGCAGGCTGAGCCTGTGCCTGAACCACACCCTGCCCATGTGGCCTGCCCTGCAGCTGTAGCATAAAACAAAAACGACTAGAGTCAACAGTACAAGCAGAGCTTGTTCCCTCCCAAGTATGTATTTTGAAAACAATCTTTTTATTTTTATTACACGATAAAACAGAAAATATAGCTGGCGCTGTTGGGTCATGCTTGTAATCCTAACTCATCAACAGGCTGAGATTTTAGGATTAAGTTTCAAAGCTAGCTTGGGCAGGAAAGACTGTGAGTCTCTTCTCTCCAACAAACCATCAAAAAGCCTGAAGTAAAGCGGTGGCTCAAGTGGTAGAGTGCCAGCCTTGAGCGAAACAGTGAAGAGCCAGTGCCCAGTTCTTGAGTTCAAGCCTCAGAACTGGCTCTCCCACTCAGGATCCATCCAAGATCCTGCTTTCCCTTGATCTGTCAGACTTCCTCTGCCTCCTCCAGTCTGTGACATTTCCACTGTCTTTTCTTTAGTATGAGCTTGACACTTTTGAAAAGGGCAGCTACTGATCCTGTGGGAAGCCTCCCAGTGACTTGGGTGGGTGTTTTTTTTTTTATTTTGGCTGGTCCTGGGGCTTGAACTCAGGGCCTGGGTGCTCTCCTTGAGCTAGTTCTAGGCTATCACTCTACCACTTGGAGCTACAGCACCCACTTCTAGTTTTCTGGTGTTCACTGGAGATATGAATGTCATAGACTTTTCTCTCTGGGCTGGCTTTGGACCAACATCATCAGATCTGAGCCTCTTTATTGGCTAGAATTCCATGGGTGAGCCACTGGAACCCAGCTAGGCATATATTGGTTTATTTGTTTGTTTGTGCCTAATTTTATAACTGAATGAGAAAGCTCAGTTATGTCATATCAATTTCTGATGTCTCATTGCCTGGGTGTATCTTTGGTCATCTACTTAAGGTGATCCTTGTCAGTATTTTTCAGGATGAGGCCACTGTTTCTTACATGGTAATTGGCAAATAATCTGAGTCTATAGTTCAATTGCAAAGAGATTTTCTTCAAAGGGTATCTCTGTGCAGGTTTAGCTTAGGAAACAGATGGGAACCAGATGATTTGGTTGAGATGGACATGCGTCAGGTTGGTATTCCAGCAAGATCTTCTGCCTCATCTCTAAATGGCCCAGCTTGTGAAGTGCCTGTGCTTCATCCTCAAGTTCTGTTTGAGAACCAAGTCTGATGTTAGAGATTTGCATATAAGCTTTTCTGCAAGATAGTTTCCTTCCAAACTGACATTCACAAAGTGAGTTAGGTTTAATATAAGCAACACAAAATGGAACTGGTATCAAGCAGCATTTATTTAGTGTCTCTGTGTATCTGCTACTGTGTTAAATCTAAGGAAGGTGAAAGTCGGAGTCTCTTGTCCATGAATCCAGCACCTTTTCGTCAAAGTATGATCCTTTGAGCTCCTGTTCTGACACAATTGTTTAACTACATTGGTTTTACAGTTCTCTTTAAATAGCTTTTCACCTGTGACACTCATCTTCAGTGAAACACCAAAAAAATAATCTGGAAGTGGAGCTGTGGTTCAAGTGGCTAGGCCCTAGGCTAGAACAAAAAAGCTCAAGAGCAATGCCCAGGCCCTGGGTTCAAGCCCCAGAAATGAGGTAAGAGGAAATTAGCAGCTACTAGATAAAACAGAAGGTTAAGAGGCCAGAGCTAGAGTGGCTTAAGCCTACAATTATAACTACCTAAGGAAATTGAGATCTGAGGATCCAGATTTGAAGCCAGCCCAGGCAGACAAATCGGAGACTTATCTCTAAATAACCAGCTTGGGTTCAATTTCCTTACCAGACAGAAACAAAAACAAAAAAGTAAACAAAATTTCTGGGGAAGGTTTATTTAGAATGATGGCTCTACTGAAATCACTGAAGCAGTAGAAAACATAGATTCTCTTTTTTTCTCTCCTGTCTCCCTTTTTCTTGTTCTTTTTTTCTTCTTTCTCTCTGCTCTCTTTCTCTCCTAGCACATGCTAGGCAAGACATCTAACCACTGTGTTTGATACCCAGCCACATGTTTGGATTTTTACATAATCCAATTCTCTCCAGGTGCCGGTGGCTCACGCATGTAATCCTAGCTACTCAAGAAGCTGAGATCCAAGAATCAGGGTTCAAAGCCAGCCCTGGCAGGAAACCTGTGAAACTCTTATCTCCAATAAACCACCAGAAAACCGCAAGTGGCGCTGTAGCTCAAATGGTAGAGTGCTAGCCTTGAGCTGAATTGCACAGGGACAATGCCCAGGCCCAGAGTTCAAGCCCCAAGGCTGCCAAAAAAAAAAAAAAAAAATCCAATCTCTTTACCTCCGAAAAGTTCCATTTTCCTTATATTTATAAACTTATACCTTTCTAGCTCCACAACTCCAGACTTCACACATTTACACTACTGAAGGATAAATAATGAGATGCATCTTTTTTAATGAGGGAAGGGGGGCTCATCTTAAAAACCACAAATAAAAGCATCTTACTCGTCTGCTTAGAAACCTACTGCCTTTTCCCATTAAGTTCCATATTAAGAGTTAAAACTATCCTGAGCTGGGCATAGGTGGCTAATGCCTGTAATCCTAGCTAATCAGGAGTCTAATGTTTTGGGATCATAGTTCGAGATGAGCTTGGGCCAGAAAATCTGAGATTAATCTCCAATTAACCACACACACACACACACAGAGAGAGAGAGAGAGAGAGAGAGAGAGAGAGAGAGAGAGAGAGAGAGAGAGAGAGAGAGAGAGAGAGAGAGAGAGAGAGAGAGAGAAAACAACAACTTTATCCCATCTCATAAGCTGGATGAGCCATGGTGTTCAGGCCTCCTCTTATTTATCTTTTTGCAAACCTCCTCCCCCTCATTTTTTTGTGCCAGTCCTAGGGCTTAAACTCAGTGTCTGGGCACTGTCCCTGTGGTTCTTTTGCTCAAGGTTAGTGCTCTACCATTTGAGCCACAGCATCACTTCTGGCTTTTTCTGTGTATGTGGTACTGAGGGATCGAACCCAGGGCTTCATGCATGTCAGGCAAGCACTCTACCACTAAGCCACATTACAATCCCCTTTACCTATTTTTTTGCAGCATTTTTTCTTTTTCTTTTCTTGGATTACTAAAATTTGTTAAGGCCTTTGCGTTTGCTAGTGAGTCCTCCTTCACCTTCTCCTGCCCAATTCATATAACTAAACGTCCTTGCAAACACTTTGCTACTGGCCTGGACAGCCCTATTCTGTCCATTTGGGCTTGCCAACGCAGTGGCTTGGGTAATCCCTGATCTCGGGATAGTTGTGAGGGTACTTAGCGCTCAGTACCTGTTGGAGAGTCACATCTTCCAAAACACAAATGCAGATGGACACCCCCAATCTCCTTTTCCCAGCTGACATCACTCCAGTGACTATGGTCAGCCAAACTTTAAACCACCCGGTTGGTGCCCAAACTCAATGAACCAGAGCCCAGCCACTTCAGACCAAAGAAGAACCCGGACCCAGAAGTATACCTGGCCAGACCCACCCCACAGGGGGAAGTATTTCCCAGGCATTGGGAACACACTTTGTAGGCATCTGCAGTGGCTATGTGCTGGCTGGGTGCATGGTACTCCCTAAGTTGAGGTCGGCAGGAGCAAGGTGCTGGTAAGCCTTGAATGCTGAGAAGGGTAAAGGAGGGAAAAGGCAGCCTGATGATAGGAATGAGAGACACAAGCATATGCATTTTGGTTCCTTAAAAATATGAATCCCTTTGGCTGATTTTTTCTTAATTTACTGGCATATTTCTCTTTTCCAATCCATCATAAAATACCCAGAAAACTTAGGAAACCATTAAATAATGCAATTTTACTTTCATCTACCTGTTATTTATTTATGTTTGCTGAGAGATGATGGATTTATTGAGAGTAGAGTATCTACATTCCTTCTACTAATAATATTAACAGTATAAATAATATAAACTCTTTGTCTTCCATCCTAACACATTCTAGATGATGTTTTATTTTCTTTTTTGGTCGGTTCTGGGGCCTGAACTCTGGGCTTGGGTGCTGTCCCTCAAGTCTTCAGCGTAGGTCTAGCACTCTACCACTTGAACCACAGTGCCACTTCCGGCTTTTTCTGCTTACGTGGTACTGAGGAATTGAACCCAGGGCCTCATGCATGCAAGGCAAGTACTGTACCACTGAGCCACCTTGCGAGCCCCTCTAAATGATTTTTATTCATGTAGATTCAAATTTAGGTGGTGATGACCAAAGTACAGAGATTACCATTGTTTCCTGTTTCAGAGTATGTCCTAATCTCATATGAAGTTAAATGAATTACATTTCTACAATGATATATTTTGTATGTATTACATATAGTGCATGCATTACACATAGTATCCAACACACAAACACACACACACACACACACACACACACACACACACACACGTATTCATACAGCTTAGCTCCAAGGTATCTTAAAGTTGCCTTCTGATTTCATGCCTCGTGATTCTTTTTCTCCCCGGTATTTTAATGGCTCCAGGCAACTAGTATCATGTATACCTTTGAGGTTTCTCATGGATTGTTTTTATACCCTTGAACACTCTCTCTGGCATTTTCACCTGTCACAGTCTGATGTACGTCTCATGGCAGGCATTTGCAGATAACTATGGGGCTAATCAGGATAACATAAATTATTGAATTGAATGCGAGTGCCAATTTTGAGGTGCAGGAGCATTGCCTAAAAGGACCAGTAGCTATTTGGCATGAAGTAGTTATTAAACAGTGACTATAGAGCCTTTGTTGCTAGATCTTTCAGTTTTCAAGGGAAATTGGACACTTGCACTTTTGTATGAAGACTGGTTTTTAAACATGGAACTCATTTAAAAGTTTAGGCACTATATAGATAAATTAAAAATATCTCTAGGCTAGGTTTGACACTCCAAGCTCTAGACATGTGTTTGGTTCTTTGTGTATGAATCATGTCTCCTGATTCCAATGGGTGTTTTCCTTTCTGTTAGCATTTTTGGTATGTATCTTAATTATAGTAGTGTGCTGGTCTTTCTGCCTTAGTTGTTAATATGTTTATAAAATCTGTTTGAAACACATATTGGCTCTTTCCTACATGTAGTCCATCTCTCTATAAAATAGGTTTATACGTCCCTGTGTGTATGGGTGAAGGAGGGTGAAAGAGAAAGAGAGAGAGCACAAGAGAAGAGGGTGAAGGAAAGGGGAGGAAATACATTTATTCTCTCATGCTATTTGATTCTCCTCTTCTTCTGGAAGGAATTAGATTGGGTAATTGAATTGCTGCTTAAAAGTTGACCTGAGGTGCAGGGAATGTGGTTTAGTGATAGTGCTTGCCTACCATGCATGAAGCCCATTGTTCAGTTCCTCAATACCACATACACAGAAAAATCCAGAAGTGAGGCTGTCTCTCAAGGGTTAGAGTGCGAGCCTTGAGCAAAAAAAGCTCCAGGACAGTGCCTAGGCCTTGAGTTCCAGTTCCAGGACTGGCAAAAATAAATGTTAAACTAGGAATTCAATGGATATAGCCAAATGGTGGAGCTCTTCCCTGGTATGTGTGGGGTCCTAAGTTCTATCGCTAGCACTGTAAAAAAAAAAAGTAAATATAAAATATAAGTCAATCGTCATCTCTTTTGTCACATCAAATGTTCCAATACTAACAGAATTTTGGTATATTTATGATGAATATTTTTAAAAATAGCAAAAGGCCCAGAATAGTGTTTTATATTTATAATCCTAGACACTCCAGAGAAGGAGATAGGAGGATTAAGGTTTAAGAGCAGACCAAACAAAAAGTTAGTGTTTCAGAGATAGCAAGCATGGTAGTGTATGCCTGTAATCTCAGGTACTTGAGAGACAGAGGTAAGAAATTCATGGTCTGAGGCTTGCCTAGACAAATTTGGGAAACCCTATCTAAAAAACAAAAGCAAAAGGATTAGGGACATCTTTTATTCCCTAGGGCCACCACTACAAATAGGAAACAAAACCCTAAAAAACTGTTCTGACAGAAATGTTTTTTGATAGATTAAATCTCTGGAAGAATTTTAGTAGGAAGTGATTATTAAAGATTTTAAAGGATAGTCAGTAAAAGGGGAAATAGATAATGAACCTCCTCACAATGAAAAACTTGCTCAGGGAAAGACTCTAGGAAGACAGGAAAAATATAAACTATAAACTAGCATGAAATATTTGCAAGCCATATAGTAGA